>NC_061107.1:143749581-143814581 GCF_015104395.2 Macrobrachium nipponense
GATTTTAAAGGCAATTAAGTAGGGCATGGCAAAAAAAAAAAGAAAGTTGGAAACCACCGACCTGCAAAATCCTGGGATACTTCAATTCAATGTTTAAACCAAGTCAATGACATTTTAGGCTTCCTCCACGTGAATATTTATATTTATACTAAAGAATTATATATTACCACAGGAGGCATCAGGATTTTAAAAGCGATTAGGTGGGGCATGGTCCAAAAAAAGTTTGGAAACCACCGACCTGGAAAATTCCTGAGATACTTGGGAACATATCAGACGGACAGACGAATCTTATGACCCCGCGCGATATTAATGCTGGGGTCACACATTCACGTATCACGACGGCGTATGCCCACGTATGTGGATCGTGGGCATCATCGTGGTGAAATGACCTTGAATAGCTGGTAAACAGGACACGGGCTAACGGACGTAAAGCCAGCACCGTAAATTGCGCCGCAAATGTACGCGCAAAGAAAGCAAGGTCGGACGTCCACCTGAAACTAACGCCGATATTGTAATGTTCTATGTACGTCAACTTCACGTCAAGACCACGCCCACCGTTGTGGTGCCGTAGGGTACAAAAGGGCGGGCCTGTGAACAGAGCTTGCCGTTCCGTAAACAATCATTGTAACAGCTCGTCTCTTCGTTGTTTTCCTACAAATTAATCAGATATTTGCATTATTTGTTACACCATTATTGTAAGACTGCTATTCAGAAGAAATAAATATCTTCGACAAGGGAACGTTCTGCCCCTCGTCAATGGGGGGTAGCTTCATGGAGAGTTTCCGTGTCGCTGTCATCAGTCAGAATCTCATCCAACTCCGACTCCTGTAGGTGGAAGTTGACATTTTCCCTGTCCTGAATGTCTGCAGGAGTGGTTGTAGGAGTGGCTGTAGGAGTCTTTTCCGGGCCGAAAGAAGGTCCTGCAAGATGTGACGTTGATGGTCCCTTCCTTGGTCGTTTTAGGAGGTTCGGCATCTTGAAGGGCGCTGTGGAGAGCTTGAAGGAAACTGCTGGTCTTGGGAGACGGAAACAACAGCTGACCTGAGGGCGCCGACCTGACCATTTATACCACGCTTCAGCGTTGCCATGTCGTACAGGGTTGTAAATGTGTGAATCGGTTTCGCCGTAGGCTACAGCATAACCATCATCGGCCGACCCCTACCCAATAACTGAAAACCAACCATTCCTCCCTCCAATCCCCTCCCCACCGTCTCACTTAGCGTGCAGTGAGAATAAGTGCTGAAATTATTTTCACCTCGCGGTGACAATATCCACTTCGTAAAATCAATGAAGTTCTTATGGTTAGTTTATTTACAGTTTGACCCTTCTTCTTTAATTAAATATTGATCGCTATTTGAGTTAGAACCACTGTTGAAAGCATAAAATTTATTTTAAGAAAATAAGTTTAAAAGCTTAAGAAATAACCTTTATTGAAAACGTTGTGTGCGGAATGTAAATTTTATAGGGCTGGAGAGAGTATTAGATTGGTGTCCAGTAAAATTCTGTTTTCTTTCATACAAATTTACGATAAGTTTTCTTTCACAATAACAGCACAAACTAATGTAAAGCTGACATGAAGTTCTGTTTGTCGGATGATCTAAGTCCAGGGAGATTTTTAAACCTCTTTATTTCTCAATTGAAAACCTTAAATTTACATACTTTCATTATTTTTATACTTTGCAAAAACTACTTTTCAAAATTCACAGACTTCCTTGTGTTCGAATGCATCTAATGTATCAGAAATTTAAAGTGCATACCTGTACTAGCTTAATGAGGGGAAATGCAAACGAAATTACCTGACAAATGTAATAGGTATGGGTCATGACTCATGTATGTATTTGAGAGAAAGTTCTATAAAGTGCTTGGCATAAAACTGCATTCACGAATATAGGGGGACTGAAAATCTTGGATTTATAAGCTAGAATGTGTGTGTGTGTGTGTGTGTGTGTGTGTAGGACAGTTTGATTAAGTATGCCGGAAATTTTTACTCCTCATTTTCCTTTTATTAATCCTATATACATTCATATATCTAAAAATAAATTACTCTTATCTAATAATGAAGGTAACCATGATCCCTATAGGTTTAATATATAGTTTTAATAGCCACAAATCAGTAAACCCCTATAGGTATAGCCTATCCTCTGAAAATTGGTTTTCGTCTCATCAGCCAACGGAAGAATCGCTTACAAGGACACTTTGCCAAAACCCAAGCTTTCAGCCAATAAAAGAGGGCGATAGAAACGTTTCCTATGGTGGAAACCGCTGATTGGCTAATGCAATTCTTGTCCTGAGTCTCCTGACTCCTTAGTCGGCAGTGTAATTATGAACTTGAAGAGAAGAATTCGTGCTAACGCAAGTGCCTACGAAATGGGAAAACTGACTGGTAAGCCAAGGTATTTCAAGTAAGGCGTGATATTCTTGATTTTGTAGACGTTGAGGGTACGAATGGCCATTGGTTTTCTTCAAAATGCCCAAAGAAAGGAGTGCTTTGGTCACAGAATATGAAACTGTAACTTTTATAAGAATGTCGGGTTATCGTGAAGTGCTTTGAAATTTGAGGGCCATTGTACGATTTTCAAAAACTGATTCTTCGAATTATGAAAATTCAGCGGCTTAAGAACGCAGTTGTGGATCGGGTCCTGATAAGGTGTTGCACGGGGTAAAATACTTGTTGGGGGCGTCTGTACACCGTAAATCTACTCCGTCTACATCAGGCAGTCGTTTTCGACCTTAGTTAATGTGGAAAGGCGTCAATCGTCTATTTTTTTCTTGTGTTCTAAATCCCCGGTAGATCTATATTACTATTCCGCGGCGGCCTAGACTATGGCAGTTGCGGTTTTTCTATGCAGTTTTACCTCCTGAACAAAAATGTTAAGTAATATTTATTCGGACGACTGTAATTAACCCCCAAGGGCCAGCATTAAACACAGCGAAATACCTTGGACGCCCCAATCCCTAGTGGATGTCGTATCAGCGGTTACGTTCCTTGCAGTGTAATGGGAAAAATATTCCTTCAATTATCAGCGATTTATTTAGGAATTTATTCATCATCTTCCTCTAATATCTTTACCCTACTGTTGTAAAAGTGATTGGAACTGTAAAATGTTTTAGTTTTTGTTGTGGACACGAGTGCATGGCAGTGTAGCCAGTCCCTTGTTTTGTTTTTCTCTCTCTGAGGATGGGAACGCTGCCCTGAATCTTTCGTCTGCATTTTGGTAACATTAAAAGACCATGTAAGGATCACGAATGCTTTCATGTGAGGAGGACGTCAACTGTCCACCCTCCCATTTGGCTATTTTACCAAATTATTAATGCGAATGATTATCTATCCCTTGCAAGGGATCTAGTCCCACTTTCGCCTTATGGAAAAGTACAAGTATGAAAGTAAATCTTCTACACAACCAAAAGCTTCTCTAATTAGGTATCATATTGTGTTTCAGCTTTCCTTGTTTTGTAACTTTCTATTTCATCATTATCTATATTTACATATTCGTAAGTATTAGATTTGTCTTTAAGGGATTTACATCAGCTACCTTTTTCTTAACAGCTTCCAGAACGAATTTAGACATTCTTCAGTCTCTGCCTCATTTGTTTACAACGTTGATGTTTTACACTAAATTCCCATCAACAAATGGGCAAGTTACCTTCCGAACTACCAAGAGAATTTAACACATGTACTTCATAATATTTGATTGTACCTATGGAAGCTGCGGACACTTGCAGGAAGGTGTTTCTGGCATGTTCAGTTAACGACAGGATATGTTAGAAGCAGATGGTATCAGATGTGAACTGCAAATAAGAAAAATAAATAAATGAATAAAGAGATGGACTGAGATAAGTGAGACAGACTTGAGTTAAGGATATAAACTCCGTCTTTGATGGAAGGTTATTGGTGGGATATTAAGGGTATATAGGAGAAAATTAGATATAAAGATGAGAAATTGGCTGGAAAGATCTTTCTTCAAAATGTAAAAATTACTTATGACAATTACTTTTCACCGAGATAAAAATAGACAATTTGGATAACAACAAACATCAGAGCCGAATACATAAGATTAACACGTTACAAAATAAATTATTAAAGATTTCTCTTGTACATACAAACCATTGCATTTATGAGTATAAATTTTGCTTCCTCTCCCTCTTTCTTCATACCGAAACCAGTTGATTTATGGAAAGACTATTATTTCTAGGCAAATAGTCGAAGTTTTGTCTAACCATTTTGTCCATTTTAAGCAGTTGGTGGCAATTTTGTACGTTGCTGGTACACCAATTTCTGGGCGTATTATTTAATGTACTGTCAAGGCAGAATAACTACAAAGAATATTAACAAGAAAATGCCAGCCCTACATAGGTAAGAAAAGCACTTCAACAGGAGTGTGATTCACCTTTCCTGCAACCCCGCCCTATTTAAAGCTTCATTCTCAAGTTGACGACACAATCTTGTTTCCATAATATAAGGGAGAAGAACCTTAACATAAATCGGACGTTTTTCTGTATTCAGATGAAGTATAAACAGTGATCTCAAGGAAACCAATTATCTACCTGTGCAAGAAGGGGGCAGGATTCAAAGGTGGCCTTCTGTCAGGGTGATGACACCACCAGGCGAGAACAGCTGATTCAATAGGTAAGTAACGGAAATAAAGGAAGAGAGAGAAACAGAACGTTATGCAGGAATAGTAGTAGAGACAACAGGAACAAGCTCTTAAAAATCTGCGACATGTTTCAGGAAACTAGACTTGAGCAAAATAAAAAGTAAGTCTTCTCCTCAATAAAGGAGAAAAGGAATAGGAGTTGAGATAAAAGCCTGCATGACTAACTCATGGGGAGTAGGTAAGTTCATGACTGACTCAAAAACATTCATTGGTGTTTATATCACCGACTAACAAATACAAGTACAATAATGCATAACCTAGGTGAAGGCTTAACAAGACTTAGGGGCCCCATTCACGCACCGGTACTACCTGCAGGTCTCCGGTTTCGGGCGGAGCTTCAGTGGCTGGACGACCGAAATTATACCCATACATTACGCAGGCGGCCTGAGTGAAATCAGGTTAGTCTACTCTCGGCCAGCAATTGGGAAGGTGCTATCAGAGAGGGAGCTGCAGATTCTAGCTCTGTATTGTAGCTTACGAGAAACGTAAGCAGCCGAGAAGGAGGAAAAGCGTTTGGATGAAGGAATGGCTAGCAAAAAGAGAAGTACTATCACACACAAACCTGTGGTAACATTTAATATGGGAGCCTCATGATTTCTTTAACTATCTACGAATAGATGACTCTACATTTCGTAAGCTTCTAGACCTTGTGGCACCACATAAACATAGGAAAGACACTTGCATGAGATCTGCTATATCACCAAGGGATAGACTTGCTGCAACTCTCCGGTATTTAGCAACAGGAAGGTCTTACGAAGACCTGAAATTCAGCGTAGCAGTATCACCACAAGCTTTGGGACGCATAATTCCAGAAACTTGCGAAGTTATATGGAAGGTAAGTGTATGATGTTTATTGATTATATACATAAAGGTCACATCTGAAGCTGAAAACAATATTACAAAATACTGCGCATAATTATACACCCTATAATTATAGTATATTAATTTTTATCATTATTAGCTTTGTATCCTCACATACATTACGTTTTTAGGTTACCCAAAGCACCCCATGAGAAAATAGGATGTGCAGAAGCTTAGTATTATATGCTTCCTATTTTTATTCTTATTAAATGATGCCAACATTTGTATTAAACATTAATATAATGTTCAACCATAAGAATTGCAATATACTCTTTGCTATGGCAAAGTAAGAAGTATTAAATGGAATGTTCTAATAACTCAAGACAAAACAACAGCCCTATAATAGTAGCATGCATTGTAACTCTCTTGTTTGTTTTTGTCAATGGACAATGAATCTCCAAACAATAAATGTTTGGTCGATTATTCTTAGACATTATATATATATATATAACATTCATGACCCTACTATCATACCTAAGATGTCCAAAATCTGCGTCATATAGAACATCATTTATTAATTTTTGAGCAAATTTTCGTTGTTCATCGTCAACTTGATGCAATTTACTTGCAATTAATTTACCAAACAAATCATATTCATCTTCTTCACGTGCTCCCAGTAATTTGTCCCCAATGATGCCCGGAACCTCATCAGCCTTGTTGCTCACTGACGGTCCCGGTTGGCGGCTCCGTTTTGCAGGTGGTAATGGAAGGGGTCTTGAAGCTCCAGGCTGGGATGTAGGCTGGCAGTCCATCTCGATCATATCCTTAAATTGGGACAAAAATAACATGGATATTAGTGTTATTGAATACAGTAGTATTAATAAATATCATTATGCATTTATCTCCACATTTCCCACATTCGAAGGAGGAATGGTGCCAGATTGGTCAAGACTTCGAAGAAATGTGGCAGTTCCCTAATTGCCTGGGCGCTGTAGACGGGAAACATGTAGCAATTGTTCCTCCCCCTAATTCAGGATCTTTCTTTTACAATTACAAAGGATTTCACAGCATGGTTGTCATGGCAGTCGTTAGCGCAAATTATGATTTTATATTGTGTGACTGGCACTAATGGGAGAATTTCGGAAGGTGGTGTAATTGAGAACACAAAGTTTGGGGAGAAGTCAGCCAACAACACACTGATTATACCAGATCCCGTAATAATTAGGTCCTCAAATCTGACCTTGCCTTTTGTATTCGTGGGTGATGACGCATTTGCAATGAGACCAAATTTTCTGAAGCCATTTAGTCACACAATAGGAAAGAAGGAGGAACAAGTATTCAATTATAGATTGTCTCGTACCGCCGCGTTGTGAAGAGTACATTTGGAATATTAGCTTCTAAATTCCGCATATTCCATTCCCCTATAAATCGCGATCCAGAGAATGCAGTTTCTGTGGTCAAGGCTTGCTGTATGTTGCACAACTTTCTTCGGCGAGAGAGAGGTAACCGTAATAACAGGGCCTGCAACATCCTTTCTGATACCCAGCTAAAAGAAGAAATGGAAAAGGCATTCACCCTATTAGCTATAGAGCGTAGACACATTACCTATGAAGCAAAGGAAGTACGTCACTTGTATTTGGAGTACTTTAATCAGGAGGGTAGGGTTGATTGGTTGGATGATAAGATGTAATGATGAGTCATTGTGCAGGCTAAACATCCACATACGTGGTCAACTCTTATCACTTACTATTTATTACTGCTAATGTCAATCTATATCCCAACAGTAGGAGATTTTTTGTACCATTGGAATGTGTGAGGGTTATGTAGGAAAATACATTTATATATATTACAGGCAATTATGAAATAAAGGTGTGCATTTATATTCATATAATGAATTATTACCTATATTTACTGAGTCTTATTCCTTTCACGCTCAGGTGACCCAATTCATTTTTCAGGTTATTATTAGGCTATTTTATTCAGATGAGGAAGTGTATATGGATGACGAAGGGAAAATTGCGCAAGTCTTTACACTTTTAAGTTTTAGTATATTCTTCTAGAGCTCTATAGAATAGTTTGATGATTCCAAGAAAAGGTTGCAAAAATACCTCACGAGCGTGAAACGTTTTAATATGATATTTAAAGGTGTTTGCATACCTCTTCAATATTTGATGATGATGTTCTTGGTGTTTCTTGGTCACTAAGGAATAAAAGCTGGTCGTAGTACCACAGACTTGGACGATAGACCTCATCTGTAGCTGCCCCAGACTTCTTTGAATTTTTAACCTTTTTCATTTCTTTCTTGAAGGAACTGCGTATGTTGTTTATCTTCTTGGTTACCGAGTCACGGGTAACACACCCATCCTTCTCTCGAAGTTTCTTCACCAATGTCTCATACGCTTCATTTTTCATATTCCTGTTTGAATAGTCTTTACTCTTAGTTTAATTGTAAATATATGGTTGTTCAAAGAAAAGAATGTGCCTGAACGTTTGATTATGAATAGAATAAAAGCTTCGATTATAAAAAAAACCAGAGAGATATCAAGGCCATTTTGAAAGAGAAATTGTTAAAATGTATCACAAAGAATTTTTGTAACATTAAATGCACTGTATTTTAGATAAAAATATATGTAGTTCTTGATTTATTGCAATGTTTTGTAAATAATATATTGAATAAAAACTTACAGAAAAAAAATTCCAAAATCTTTTATCCACCCAGATGTCTGACATAGTGCTCGCCTACTAAATGGGTTCTTCTACTGCGACTTTTAACCATAGACTGAGGATAAGCCTGCAGGCCGCGTCGAAGACACCTCACATACATTCAGGCCTGCTCGAACAGGTCTCGAGCTGTCCGGTCGCCTGTGAGTTCGAACCTTAGGAATAAAATCCCGCCATACACGGAACGATACAGTTTAACCACGCCCACAACGTTCTCACCTGAAGGCTGAAACTGAGCGTGAATGGGAGCCCTTAAGGACCCCATACACTGAACGATTGTCTGAACGACTGTCTGTATTGTTCGCAAAGACACTTGTTTGAATGAAAAAGTGGGCGGAGCTTCGTGTCTGAACGATTTTAGCGGGAATCTGTCACGACCAGGTTGCTGGCTTGCAACTCGAGTCTGTCATACACAGATTGTTCAATGTATGGGTTTGTCTGCCAATATAACACTATCGCGCGCGTCTCTTTTAGAGATGATGCTATGTCCTCTCGAGACAAAATCTTTGTTCAGACTGAAATCGGTGCGGACTGCGGAGATCGTTCATACTGTCTGAATAGTGTGTGTGTGTGGGGGCCTTTAAAGCTTAGTTTCAATCTCGCAGCCGTGCGCCGCCCGTCGCCGCTCCATATGGATTTGCCTACTATTCGTCAATACGCTAACCATCAGTGAACAATCATCGAGAACGATGAGTTCTTGAAAGGCCACATCGATGAACAGAATTATCAGCAGACTTGGAAAAACTATGAAGAACATGTGAAACAGAGTATTCCCATCGTCGATAACATGGAATTCCCAACTCTTCTTCATAACCCCACTCAACCACCAACCATCCCTGAGTAGGATAATGCATCTACAAGTTTTCTTTCCTGTGAAGAAAGTTCCAATTGAGAGTTGTCTGATGAGGAACATACATCGATTGAAACCCGTTTAAGCGATGGAAACACTGAAATGAAAAGCCCTGTTTCTTCTCTGTTGGAAGACGAATCCAACACTGAAGGATGGACCACTGTACGCAACAAGAAATAAATAACCAGGAACGGTGTCACTATTTACCGAAACGACCAAAATGGCCGGGAAGACCGGAACGGCCAAAAAATGTACTGGGAAGGCTAAAGGCTGCCTCTTAATCTTAGCGAGACCCTCCAACCAATCTACGAGGAAAGAGCCCTTTCTCCCACCAAGTCTTTTACAAGCAATCCCCCTTCACCTCTTCCAAAATACAGAGCTTCCTATGCTACTGTCGCATAAATGGAAAAAGAAAATCCAATCCTAAAAATGTCTGTTAGACCAAACTTAGTGGGTGATGTGATTATTATCCCAAAGAGCAGAGACACTGATGAGATTCTTCGAGGGAATACTGGTTTACAACTGCTAGACCCAACAGAAAATCAGGAAAGCAGCCTGCAGATATCCAACCATCCTGCCTCTTGACCCCATTCTACAGCTTAAGAATATTCTAGATGCAAAGAGATGCACTGGAAAATCTGGTATCCCCACTAGGAGAAATTCCTAAACAAGTCTCTCTTGGGATATGGAGATCATTCCCCAATGAAGCCTTTATTCCTAATCCACTTCGATGCTACAAATACCACAAATTAGGACACCACTGCAGCCGCTGCACAGCCACAAAGAGGTGTGGTATATGCAGCACACAACTTCCACCAAACAGTGCATTGGTGCTTTCAAGAGAAGAGAAACAGTTGAAAGCAAATGCCCAAACTGTTCTCTTCAGCATCATGCATGGAACTAAAAGTGCAAGTTTCGCCGGGAAAATATTGCTAAGATCAACCCCCTACAAAACCTTCACAACCCATTCTAAATTCCAACAAAGAGAATGGCATCACCAAGACAAAACTACAGAAGGAAGTCAAAGAAGCACTACAAAAGATAGCCAACGACAAGTCCGTGCCCAGAGAAATAGTACAAAGTGCTACAAATCTTTCCCCTTCCCCTCCTTCCAATCCTAACCCTCCACCCACCTCCAAGGTTGACATTTCCCCTTCCTAAGCCATTCCCTCACAGCCTTTTCCTTCCTATTCTGACAGCTCACACAGTGCTCACCGAGTTCCCAAATCATTCGAAGGAATAACTGTTCTCTTCGAACTTCTTACAGGGAAACCTATAAACAGAGACGCTGCATACAACCCCACCTCATCCCAACCTTCAAACTTTAGCACCTGCTGTCAATCCGAATAGCAGCTGCCTCACTCAATAATCCCTTCTCCAGGTATCGAAACGAGCGGTACAGAGAAGAGCAACATCTCATCTTAGCCACCCTCAAGTGACCAATACCTAATGGCATACAGCCATCCAGTGTATAAGTAAAATATCATCCATTCGCAGCATTAACATTCATCACTTCCCAAGGGAACCAATTCCAAAACTTTTTCTCTAACTCAAATTTTTTCATTTTCCTTCCCACGCTCTCCAGCTTACTGGGACTTGCTTCTATAACACTTTATCTCCTAAATTGTTTCACTTTCTGGCCCAGTGGTTAAATTGGAGCTGATTGCAGAGAAGAATACTTCATCCATCACCAGTTACGGGCTGCTGGAAAGCAGTAGCCCGTACCAGTACAGAGATGGCTAAATCTAACTACTACTGCTACTTTGAGCAAAATTGATAAAGAGCAGAAAAGAAAAATGTAAGATAGTTGGGTTACTAGAATAACAATGTTCTCCAACAGGATAGGTACTCGCAGGACCCACTGAGGTTGAAATATATTACAAACATGAAAGGTGACAAAATATTTTGGGTGAATACTGTGAAGTATTAATGGCTACCTATTCACCGGAAGCAATCATGCAAAACACAATGGGAATGGAAAAATGGAAGATAACGAGCAAACCACACAAAAGTGAGTGGCAATTTAGCAGTTGACTGAGAATAATACGAGGGACAAAGGATGAGTCTTTTACAACACTGTATGGAGACAGTATGTACATGTATACGTACAAAAAAATGTCGCCAAATGCTAATAACTGATTCTGGTATGAATACAGGGTAAGCATGATTTACATATCACATAATTATCAAAACACAAAACATTTTCTCTTAAAATATATATAACATTTTGCAATTGCAATTAACGATCTAAAACAATTTCCATCATAGCCTTCAAAGTAATAGAGATAAAATCTGAATCATTTTACCACACTCTCCGTCTTTTTACTTTAGAAAGTGTCAAGTTCATTATTCTCAATAATTACATGGAATGGACGAACTGGAAATAACAAATAAGATTAACATCCACAAATACTGCGTATAAAGTAGATAGTAAAAACAAGTAAGACGCAGGAAGGAAATGGGGCAAGGCATTTTAGAGCAGCATGACAGAGATGGGACAGGGGGAATGACAGAGGGGGATCAAACTAATTTTATTTACAGGTTAAAGAAACTTAATACAATAAGTGAAATACACAGAGGAGGAGAGTGACTGTTGAAACACGGTACTGACGTACGGGTGTAGTTACTGTAGGTGGTTGAAGAAAGGTTAAAATCCCTGTATAAAATTAACAGTTACATAAGGAGAATCATACAGAAAACTGAAGTTATGTGTCAGTATACATCGAGAAATCACGGGGCACTACACAGGCAAAGGGTACTAGAGAGAATTGCCAAGTCTAACACCAAAAGCCCCAGTCACCGAGGAAGTTAAACAAATGAGGAAAGGACGGATCCTAAAAGCTTCTGTATGTACCTGGCTTGGCGTTAAAAGCCTAATGAGAAAAAAAGAATTTTAATATTGTATGTCTGAAAGAAGAGAGATTGGCATGGAGAGCTGAGGAATGAAAACCAAAGCAAGCAAAACCAAGTTTATGGCGGAAACTCTCCAGACAACTAACCTCACGCAGAAAATTACGTAAAAAGTAAAATACGAGATGAATACATAGACTGGAAATTATTCCAAAGTAACCATTCATAGACTACATAGACTGATGACAATAGAATGGACCTGGAGTAAAAACCACGATTCCTTTCGGTGTCCCTTTGGCCACACATGCCTTGCTCCTTGTCTCACCCTTTACCAGTTCATTCTGTAACTTCTCTCTCAGCTGTCCAACTTATTTTCCGTGATCAATTTGAAATACTCATTCAAGAACAAATCCTGAAGTTAAGTCCAAAGGAAGTTCGGTGAATCAAGTTATGTCTTCATCCAGGTATACTTCTTATTACAATAATGACCATCTGATTTTGGATATCTTTGAATCCTATCTCTTCCAGGGAAGAAGCAAGTTTATGTGTGGATAACCTATTAGCAATATCACTATACTTCTCCTCCAAATTGCAGAGCCCTTTAGTTTTTCCATGCTATTCAATCCATACCCTTGGGCAAGGTCATGTTTCAATCAAAGTTTTCGTTGTAGGCATTAATGAGCTACAAAATCATTCTTGAAAACTTGTGTAACTTGAAGGTTGCTGATGACAAATATGAACAGTAACCTGTAATGAAAAATAGTTATCAATTCAGTGTTATAATTTGGACATTCTTTTTCAAACAACAAAATGATGAATCACCCAAAAACAGATTTGCCTTAATAGTTAAGCAGTTAGCTGCATTTTTAAAAGGAGAATGAACCTACTATAGCCGTATAATTTTCCTACTGTGATGATGAAACTAGATCTGTAATCTCATACTCAGTTGTGTTTAGATGGTCTGTATGGTTTATGTGGAATAGTTTGAAAGACCTCACATTACTAATATAATTACAAGAATGTATAGACTCGTGACCACCTTCCATCAACTTGATTTGATACATAAACAACTGCTATTATTATCAATTATTGATGAACTACTGTACAGTTTATGTATGGTCAATGGGCAATAAAAACTCAATGCCTTCCGTACAATGATAAAGAATTCCCTTTGTGTTAGCAAGAGCATAGCTGGAGACACCAACGGCATCTAAGAAACAGAAAAATGAATTGCACTTCTTATCAAAGACTGCTGTCACTTCTCGCATTCTAAACCCTAAAGTCTTAGGTAAAACTGATGCTTGTGTGATATGCCTTCTTTCCCCCTGCTGAGAGCACCAGCTATTAAGTTGTATCTTCTAAGGGAGAACCTTAAAACTAAGACAGTCTGGTGACAGTTGTAGTATATTAATGGCCTAACACCACTACCTGGCTCTAAACAAAGGTCCTCATTTATTCATAGCCATTTTGTCGACATTACCCTTTTCTATTTGTATACTTGTGTACAAATCTTTGCAATTCTTTTACTAATAAATTATATATACTGTGTGCTCACCATTACTACTGCCTGTTTTGGAAATGTTTCTCCTGTTCTTTATTTGTTTCCGTTCTATAAGTGAGCTTTGCTTTCTTATACCTTACATTGTCCACAAGACATTCATCTGTTAAGATGTGTTACAGAGGAAGCATGATTTGTGCTTAGAATGGAAAATCAACACAATTTCTTTGGGTTAACAATGCAATGAGAGAATACTAATGGACCCCTCGTTTTATAGCTTAAATCCTGAACGACAATTTAAAGAAGCAGAATCTAGAGATGGAATAGAAACGAAAGTAAAGAATAGTAAAAAAAAAAAAAAAATTCCTCGGATGAAAAAATGTCGGAAATATTGACCCAAAATACCAATCTAGGTGTTCAGAGAGAATGAAATGATACACGACACAACAGAACTAGATGTGGAAATGATGCTGCTCTAGTTTGCTTACAATCATGAAAAGAAGGAAAAGACCCACCAAATTAAGGCTCCTGATAGCATTGCAAAACTAACAATACATACTTAAAGTTACTAGAATTAGTATCTTAGGAACACTACAAAAGGAATAGGATGAATGAAAATCAGTTTTCCAAGGTAACCTAAAGCATCCGCACAATCACTCATATGTAGGATTCCAACACTGTTCAATCTTCTCATAGGAACAACTAACACTCATTATTAACACCACAAAACCAAAGTCAATTACAGCGCCAGTCAGGCAACAAAAGGGAAATTAAAAGTTAAAGCAACAATACAGAAAAAAAAAACTCCAACCATGCAGAGATGACTTTCATCTGTAAGGACCAGTGAAAAAGTGAGTGCTAACAGTCAGGCACCTGGGTAGTGCCACACCCCCCTCATTTACCTCCTCTTACCTGACTAGTACTTTGTTACTAAGTTTCAATGACGGCCTCTCTGCTTGCAATGAAAGGTATGTTCATATAAAAGAAGATTTTTGCATTCTTGTAAAAACAATAGTGGTCTACAAGCAAACCGCAACTGTGCAGAATGGAAGGAACATGAAATTATCCAGGAAGACAGAGACTTTGAAACTTGGGGATGTCGATTTCAGAAGCAAAATTGACAACACAACTGGCAAAAGTTATACCACTACTGGACAAAGGATCAACCCCATATACTACAATTGTTGCCCTTAAGAGATGTAATCCTTGCATGAATATTACAGCACAATATCACTGAGGACAGTTCATTACACCGAAGGACAGAACCACCATTGATCTCCTGAAGGCAACCTGTAAATTCAAAGTGTTAAACCCGAATCTGCAGTTAAAAAAAAAAAGTGGACCAAGGCATATATGGAAAACGTTCAGAACTATTTGATGCTTGGTTCAAACAATACAATGCAAGATTAGTGCCCACTGCACAGTTAATATCAAGAGACAAACCTTTCACGACAAATACCAACACCTGTACCTGTACTAGTACTTCAGCAACCGATACACCAACCAAAGACACGGCTACAAACAGAAAACCCATAAAAGTAACACCAATTTCGAGTCAAGAGAGAGACAAAGACCTTACAGCCAATGTCCACATCTCCTCGTCCTCACCTAAGCCCCTCCCCCACAGACCTCAGAATCATCCTGTAACTGTAGTTACAGTAACCTTTGACACCGACCTTGACTGAACCAGGCATCCACTTATCTGTTCATATAATATAGTTCAACTTTCTGCTGACTAGCCAAACAAAACTTTTCTAACTGATTTGCTGAAAACTAAATGATATGTATGGACTGCTGTAATTATACTTTAAGATCAGGAGTTGGTTGTGCATTACTCATATGGCTGAATACGGAGTATACATGTGGAACTTCTTTAACCCAAAACAACCACTAGGAGTAATCTCTCAAATTGTCTTACCACACTGAACCAATGCAGCACTTGATTCTGGCATTGAATCATCAAAGACAACCTCAAGTTTCTTTGGATCAAAATGAGTTAATGTCATATCTCCATGGTGTTACTTTTCCAGTCCCAGTCTACATTGTGGTCATAACTGCTTTAAATTACTATCTTATCAAGCAGATTTAGAATAAAAAGATTAAAAAACTGAATAAGCCCTTGTGGCGGGATCACAAGCTTAAAATCAAGCGGGCAAATCCCCCCCACATAAACCTAATCAATCCAGCTACCAAACTCACCTTCAGTCACACTTACCTCTTTACACTACAGAATACGCGCAGGACAATTGACCTACACCTACACACACAAAACAAAAAAACAGAAACACATGCACTCACCCAACTCCAGATACTCCGGGCTCTGCTGTGCTGTCCGCCAGTCAAGGTTGCTGAGACACCAACAACAAGAACCAAGAACCACAACCCACAACTCAACAACAACAAGGAACACAACCACAACTCAACAACACAACACCCAAGGACCACAACTCAACAACACAGCAAACCAACAAGGAACGCAACCACAACTCAGAAACTCTACAACAAACAAGAAATACAACCACAACAAAAGACCACTGCACAATCACCAACACAAAAAGGCAACACACACACCCACTAACAACACCAAGGAATCACAACAGCTCACCAACAACCACCCGCAACAACTCACATATAACTCAACAGGAACTCACAAGCACAACAAATCCAACAGCACAGGCACAACAACTCCAAAGCAAACAATATCAACCGAACAACAACTAAACAACAAATCAATAAAACACAAAACTTAACTGACTTTCAATGCCTTCAATAGACAGCTGCTGACCTTACTGACTATCACAGGCTCTCACTAATGGATAATTTTGCAATTATCCATTAATGGCGTGATCCCCTCTGTAATTGGGTCAGTGCTGCTGAATGGTTGGTGAAACACAAAACAGTAACTCGAAAGTGATGGTAAGTTACCAAAATAGGTATAGAGAATGAGACTCTATGTAAACCTCCGGACTCGGAACAACTAGCAGAAACCAGATTGAACTATCCATTTAGGGATTTTATGACACTTTCAGAAGGCCGTAAGATGGAGAGTCCGAGAGTGACGTTAAAAGCTTCAGAAATGTCGAACTCGAACGATGAGCAAGACCCAGTCACCCAGCAGCCAGCACAATCGTCTCAGGGTTGGGTCAGAAGCCTCGCCTTAATGCCGGGCTATTTCCAATAAGGGACGATCAGCTCTTCTAAGACATAGCGTCCTTCTATAAATTTTTATGGGCTGCACTAGAGCAAGAGCCCGTGCTAGCTCAAGGCTGGCTTAATCTATAACTAAGTGAATACATCGACATAATAATGGATCCCCAAAATGTTACGCCAACTTGGGGACTGACTCCTCCGGTAAAGACCACAGTAAATGCAAACGTTGCCATGAGAAACGATGACAAAAGTGTAAGCTCCCATTTCCCTATTGCAAAACTATATTTGTTGCTATCTTCTAAAGGTAAAACCTATTGACATTCAACCTTGATTAACCTTAAATGTACAATGGTTGAAATAAATGGTCCAGTTCAAATATTCAAGAGTCAGATTCTTGACATTTCAGACTTGTTGGCCTTCGGCTATATTTCTTTGATGATATGAAATTGGTATTCCATTGCAATAGAACATCTCCTTGGTTACTTTACTTGGCTGACATACAGTTTCAGTCACTAGCAATCAGATTATGTAGTGTGATGATGACATTTTCGCCATATACACTGTTTAACTTATAAACTGACGAGCTAATTAATGGTCACTTGCCTAGGTCAAGAAGAATACTTTTTTTTAAACAATAATAACATCTGAACACGATAGGATACAGCAGCAGTTCTGAAAAAGTGTAGTGATGGAAAGAATACCGCGTGAATTCATCTAGTTTGAATACCATGAGAAATTTACGCGAAGAGCACATCTATGGATTATGACATCTCTAACTGGTTTCATCTCCGTAAGCCAGACACATAGGTACACCCCAGACGGAACCAGAGGTTCTGACAAGCTTGGGCCGTGTTTAGAATAGGGTTCTGTTAAAGTTCAGTGGAAAAAGGAAAATATCTAGTGGCAGACTAGGTTAATCGGAGTTTGTGTTTTTTGTTTTTTTCCTGATCTCTAGGTGAGGAAAACTGAATTAGAAAGAAATTATTAGTGAACTGAAAAAAAAAATGCCGAAAACAAAGGAAAAACTCTACAGTACACATTGAAAAGTAAGGAACCAATGTAGTTCACTTGAAAAACATAACCTACAGAACAGAGTACAAAGAAAAAACAAGTACTTACACATTAGATAGAGTTTCGAGTGTACATATTAGATTAGATCTGCAACAGATAATGAAATTATAAGCGAAAAATAAAAAATCAGTGGACGGACACCCCGTTTACATGTATAAATGACGAGGTATTCTGAAAAAATCTTACAATGTTATTCATTAGTACTTAGTTATATTCTGTTAACATATATGTATATATATACATGTAAATATATATATATGTGTGTATATATATATATATATATATATATGATATATATTATATATATATTTACTTACATACATACATAGATATATATATATATATATATATATATATATTATATATATATATATATATATATATATATATATATATATGGTCTTTCCTGACCGTTTGGGACGTACTGGACTTACTATCTCTGATACCTATTTTCGGTTCCGTTCCCGGAATGTAAGACTCCAATATTCCAGTTTCGAAGAGATTTTCGAACGAAATATCAGTGATGTCGTAGTTGGGGTTTGGTAAGCATACCTAACGACTTCATAATGGTATGTTATCATGTTATCACTAAACTACGATTTTTTATAAACCAAAATTTAATATCATCACAGATAAACACTATCGCTTGCTTTAATTTCAAATTTCTACTAAGCTAGCAATCGTCATAAAATATTTTGTGGTAAATTAGCTATGCTTACTTTTATACTATAAGTTAATACAAAGGATACAATGTAATTACAAGTATCTGAAGCGTGAAAATAGTGGGCTACAGGGTCTTTTGTTAGATTCAGAATTCTATTGTCTTGCTCTGTAATTCCAGATTAATATTTCTAAGAATGCTGTACGCTCTCTTTCTCTCTTCATATATATATATATATATATATATATATATATATATATATATATATATATATATATATATATATATATATATGTTAATGGGGGGATTTCCCCCCCCATTATTCATAAGGTAAGCGTAACACGAAACGGGAGGCAAACCACACACAACATTACACACACAGCCTCTCTCTCTCTCTCTCTCGGCAATCCCTCTCTCTCTCTCTCTCTCCACCTCTTTCTCTCCATACTAACAGGTAATGAAAATGAGAGAGTTGCATCATAACATTAACGTTTATTAACAACTAATAAATAAATCAATCAATCAAGTAATCCAGTCTTACAGACTAACTCAAAAAACCCCGTAAATGTAACATGTCTGGTCACCAAAAAGTCTACACCCCTCTGGGAATTCTTTGTCCCCCGGCATTCCAGAACCGTCTGTTTCAAAGATACAGAACACATCCCGGCAAGTACACATACAAGATTGACAGACAGAGGTTTAAATATTGGATATCATCACAAAAATGTCAAACAGATAATAAGCCACTCTTTGGCTAAAGCACTTCAACACTTACCCAAACAACCGGACACTAAAACACTGTTAATAAAAAACTCCCCCGGCGAACGCCACGGCATCTTTGCCTGTGACTTGAAGCCCTCTCAAAATCCTCCCATAGGCTTGGGTATGACACTTTTAACAGAAAGAGGCGCACACGCACATACGAACACACAGTTCGATAGCGCCTCACGGTTCTAGCTGCATCCAGTTTCACAAAGGCACTTTGAGAAGAGTTCATAAACTGTCGTGCATTGACTTGTTGAACTAAGCATTTTTATCTCACGCCATCCCCAGAAACTCATTGTCAGCTACTCTCAGGTCGCCGCTCCTGCACTGTTCTCCACATTCCATAGGTCACAGGGAACACATGGACAATATATTATTAATCAAAAACCCTAGGCCTTACATATATATATATATATATATATATATATATATATATATATATATATATATATATATATATGTATGTATATATATATTTGTATATATATATAAACATATATGTGTGTGTATATATAGTATATATATATATATATATATATATATATATATATATATATATATATATATATATATATATATATATATATATATATATATATCAATATGTATATATATATATTATATATATATATATATATATATATATATATATATATATATATATATATAAACAGAATATAACTAAGCACTAATTAGTAACACTGTAGGTTTTTTTTTTGGTACAGAATACTGCGTCATTTATACATGTAAACGGGGTGTCCATCACTGATTTTTTATGTTTTTCGCTTATAATTTCATTATCTGTTGCAGATCTAATCTAATATAATATTATACACTGGAAACTATTTGTATAGGAACAGCCTTACTAACAGTTTAGTATTTTTGTTTTTGTTTTTCACGTGAGCTACATGGGTTATTTTCTTTTAAGTATATATATATATATATATATATATATATATATATATATATATATATATATATATATATTATATATATATATATAAAATTAACTTCTTCTAAATTGGTAATAATATAAGCCTTTTTTCCAGACGTACGAACACCCTAATTGTGTAAGCAAATCTTGAATAAATGTAAATTCTTATAGGATGAGTTCCTCAACATATTTTACTTACTTGGGGAGTAAGCCTCAAAACTACTTTTTTCTGTTGTTGGAGGGCAGGGGGATGGGGGGTGGGGGGGGCGTTTTTAGTAGTAAAGCCTAAAAGGGGGGCCTGAAAAAGGTGTTTCTCGATGGGTTAGAGATACAGGAATTTTAGGATAGGATATTTATTATATACTTATTAGAATGAATATGTAAAAAAATAAATAATGTGCATGTTAAACAGTAAAGAAAAAATATTTACGATAAAATATAGCGTATTTATTTTAATTTTCGTTGGTGAAACAATACTATTTGACTAGATTTTAGCGCACGCCCCGAGTAAGCTGGTGGTCGAATCACCCCTTGTTAAGGTAAGAATAATAGATAATAAGTGAACTATCGAACGCAATGTCCCTGCTGATGAAGGATGAGATGAAAACTTATGAACACTTTTTTGGATAAAGCAAAAGATAAGAAGAATGTGGTCATATGGAAGGTGAATGGGAGGTTTTAGTTGTCCGTAGAGATTATAATTCTCAGTCACGCCTATCTCGTCTCCCTTTATGCAAAGGAACTAAGATTCCTCTCACTTATTCTTTTGGGGCATTTCCTCATTCAATCATTCCTTATGCGACTTGGCAAATGACTTGAATAAATTCCTTTTTATCAACTGATCTTCTACAACTCACTTTAGATAGTGTCATCTCGGTTCATTTCTCTGGTTCAAGATCTTGGATTCCTTTCTTATGTTCTCAAGAGTCAATACCACAAATACTCCTATTATACATAATTTACACCTTTCACTGTTCTATCCTCTACATTCAACATCCCATCAAAATACACATTGTACCGACTCTTCTTAAAAAGCTTTTTCAATTTGTAAATTTTATCATAAGACGCAGGTGACCATTAACATTTTTCTCTGCATTCCCTAAGGAATATTTTTTTTTTTTCTCAAATATACCCCTATATATTTACCGTACCTACCCTTAATCACTGATACTGCCCTTGACTACCTTCCCCTGCAGTCAAGTTGCCAGATAACCATCAGTTGTATAGCCTTGAACTTCATGCGTCCCCATGACTCTTGGTAGACAATAATTAATGTTACAGCCAAATTATCTGTATTTAGTGCACAAATTATTCTGTTATGTTGGGAAGGGGATACGAAAGCCCAAAACAACCCTTATTAAACAAAGGAATTTATTCCTCACTATTTATCCAATGGTTCCCACCAAAAATAATCGACTATCATTTGGCAACTCAAGGAGTTGCAGGCTTTGATTTTTTTAGCCACAGAAATCGAGAGATTTCCAGTACCATGTTATCCTCCGACGGTGTTCCCCCGGAACTTATACTTACAACGTCGAATTACTATTGATATATGGGTTGATACAACATTCAGGATGCAGCACATCACTTGTTTATTCTTTTACGCCTTTTTTCTTCTTCATTCAAAGCAACTAAAGTCTAATGTATTGTCAATATATCTTCTGTCTATACTTCTCAGATAGTTTTCAAATCTAACACAGTCCCGCTGACAGAAAAAAATGTGGCTCAACTAAGAATCGACGACATAATAAGACTTACCAAGCAGTCATATTATTATGCAAAACTATATAACTTACCCAAACGAATGTCTATCGACTTTCTTAGGAAATTAAGGCAATGGGGTATAACATTGATAAGCCATTACATCAAATATAACTCCGATCTCTAATGCCATCAGAAAGCATAAGTCATGGCAATATCAGTGAGCATTCCAAGTCGCCTGGCTATGAAGTCAGTGTCTCTAATTGTAGGGTGATTTTAACTGGTTGTTCAGGAGGCAATTTCGTTTGAGCTCTTCATATGTCACGTGGCTCGACGTATAATCTTGTAGGTCCATTAAGGCTGCAAAATGGAAAATATTACAACAAATTCACCAAGCAATTTTACAAGTTAGTCGATGTCTTTTTTCTTTATTGATGAATTAGGTAAGCATGATTATGCATATTTATGTAGAATATATGCATATGTCATAACTTGTTAAGGGCCGAGATAGCCTATAATACAGGATTTATCATTATTATATGGAATTATTCATATCATCGGTGAATAACAAATCTCCTGCAAGCTCGCTATGATCACACTGAAAATAGACGTAGTAACTGAAAATATGTCAGGTATTCTGTGAGCTGAAGCTGCCTAGAATTAAGACACAGTGATTCATAAAGAGTCAATGACCTCGGCATACTTCATCTAAACCCAGGTGTGGGTGGAAGTTGACGATATATGGCTAAAGACAGAATACGATTTTTACTTTGCTTGTTAATTTAGAGCTGGCAATAAATAACTTTTTATAATTTTTGTAGCTCATTTCTTTGTAAATATATCCACATTATCATGAGGCCATTATATACAGCGATTTACGTAAATAAAGAAAATTCAAATGAAGAAACGGGGCTTATAAATTGCTCCAGCCAGTCACAACTGTTGTTACAATATGAAGACCCATTCACGTGGGGATAGGTCAACAAAGACCTGCAGTGTTACCATAACATTTTTATACAATAGTGACTAATGGATGAAGGTAGCTGTATCGAAATTTCTGGGGGAACTGTACACATGGCGAGGAAAAACATGAGTGATGATAACTTCAACAAGTTCGATGAAAGATTAGATAACTGGCAAACCATCATCATGCGCTTCACTTTGGCTCAGTGAATGATTAGGAACCGTGTGTTGAAAACCAAAATCGATTTCAGGGAGGCATCATGAAGAGAATTCTTCTGCTCCTAACATCAGTCATCTTTGCGCCATATGCGGCAGGTAATGTTCGGTGCTTGTGTTAGAGATTTATTTATGAGAAATTGCAGCTACAGGCAATTTCAGTTATTGGTTTCTGGACGTTCACTATTGCACGACTACTGTAGTCACAACTTTATCTTATCTAATCAGTGATACTCGTTCTTATACTGAACTGAAAATTACCATATTCTTCGTATGAGCCCCTAGAAGTCACTTAACGGTGATTGTTTTCGAAGTCATATTGAAAACCAGGCATAGGGTAGCGTGATTCTACCCTACAAACGTCTCTGTAGCTTAGTCCATAACATACCGCACAGCTCCAGTCATAGTGGAAAACCAACTTTTTTTTTTCTTTCTTTTTTAAATAAAACATCTTACTTGTGAGAAACATCAATGAAACTCAGCAAATGCCACACAAAAATTAAGTATTGTTCGTAAGGCCTCATGTTATGTTTATAACTGATAAAAGCAATACAACCTGTTTTATGTCATTTGTCCCTCCTCTACTAGAATACTCCAGTGTGGATGTCTGCTTCTGACAGAGATTTCTGTTTTCTATTGTTAACATTTGTACTTTGGACCATCGAGATCCTTCATTCACAATTGATCTCTGATCTGCTTTCCCTGCCGAGAGCAACCAGATTCGTTGAACAGCAGCACCTCTATGATGTAAATGTGCCTCACTGCCGAACTTCTCAGTACCAGAGGTCCATTATTCCTCACACAACTGGACTTCTTTCGAATGAAGACCATATTCTTTGGAAGCTTAAATTTCTCGTTAATGACCCTCGTGACCTTGTTTCTTATGGATAGGGTTCTTCTGAATAATAATATTAAAACTTAACTAACAGCACAAGATATAGTTGTTAGTATCATCACAATTCTGTACAGCTAACCCAGTTGCATGACTTATTTTTCCTTGTTAACAAGAAATTCTTGAATGAATAGTGATCAAAGTCATAACCCTCATGCCCTTACACTGCTCTAGTTTTGGAAACTCACCAGACTTCAGGGACTGTACTGCAACTTTACCGTCTGTATTCGATTGTGTTTTCTCTCCATGTTTCTGTAAAGACAAGATTTTTTATCCATAAAGTAATCAGTGAAAGTCTATTGAGCAATTTTTTACATAATCCATTTATTATTAGGGAAAGGGTGAAGACAGATATTGACAACTGCTTCACTATGGCTGAGTAAATTATTATCTTCGGAGATGCCACTCATGGTTCTTGGTAAATTATAGATTCCAGAACAACCCAGTATCATAGTTCTACTATCAGACTTTGAGTTCTATATAGTTTAAGTTCATCAGCCTTTAAGTTGCTCATAAGAAACTTAATCATGAAGTAAGCCCCCTAGTGGAGACATATTCCCTGAAAGAAACTTTTTTGTACCTTGGAGAGTTCCAAGCTGCGAAAATTTCATCAATTATAAGCTTTTGATGGGGGATTTACCTTTGGAAATTTTCTCCAAGGACACATTAAGCAAAGCTTGAATATTCTAAAGAACATTGGCATGAAAAAAAGCCTATATTAGTTAAGCGGATGCATGATTTGATCCTTGTAATGTCTGGGGTAGCAGTAATATCAGTCTTCTTAGAATCCATCAAACCAAGGAACTATTAACATGGAATGGACATGTGCGGATAAAATGTATTGACGCCGATTGTCACTGCGCGGCGCCATAGGAAAAGGTGGAGATGACGCTGAATTAAGCAATTAAAGCATCATCTTGCAGACGCTTTTCCAATGATGTCGTCCTTAATTTTCCACCGATTTTAATAAATATAGCTCATTGGAAAGCTTTTCAAAATCAATCTTAAATGCATATAATTAAGCATGTAGAAAATACGGCGCTGCAGTGTTATAAGTAAAAATATCCAGATATGCATTTTACCTGGGTTCGCTGTTTTATTCTACTGTTCCAAATTCTTTAATATAAATTTTGATAAATTTATCATCGGTTAAAAGCTCTTGAAAAGCACTTTCCAATTAACCAATGAAGCACGCATATGTCTCATACAATAGAAATAATCATGCATGCCATGTGCTGAGACTGAGTGATTTCATGTCTTTGCCATGGCATTGTGTAATAAACTTTACCATTAAAGCCTGTTGAACTCCTTATATTTAATATCATTCTAAGTATCAAAGTCTTTATACTGTACTTTGAATTTTACGACTACCTAGGTCTTATTACCTTGCTATCTAGTCTTTGTCACCTAGGGATTAACCCTATCATTATGACACAATGGACTTAAATTGTAAGTATGTTGACTTATACTTATTGCTTACTTATATCAGTCATTATTACAAAAAGAAACACACTTGTTGATAAAACTAATTTATCTTTACAGATCACTTATTAATGTCAGCTTATTAATGCTATTAATAATTTTAAGTCTATTTTAAATGTATTATCAGGTAAATAGCGATTACTTGATAGAATAATGTATATTACTAAATTTACTTTAACATAATGCAACAAATGTCATAGATGACAAGGTAGTGTCAAGGAAAAGTAACAGATTACACTCCAATATGACGATTTTGTAGACAATTTTATGCTATACGTACAAAAGCTGAAGTAGTAACACTGAAAATTACTGCCCCTTGAAGAGAACAAGTTTGTTGCATTTCTGGAGAATGCTTCTACCTGCAATGTCTGACTGTGGAGCCTGGCTACATATAATAGTGTAAATCAAAGTAAATCCCCACAGTCAGACGAATCACATCAAAGCAGTGATTATCTATACCAAAGGATGTCTCCAACATGCGGTTCTGCATGGGCAGAGCTTGCACATCACATCTCCAGGACCAAGTATTAGAATCGGAGTTTGGTCCAACTCTGATTGACATGGGACAAGTTACACAGCTGGCGCCATAGCAAAGCTCTCTCCACACCATGCAATGGTGGCATGCTGAGCACGGCGATTTCGTGCGTGTCCATTCCATGTTTATAGCTCCATGCATCAAACTTTCAGCAGTGTGGCATAAAAATGATGATGGCAAAGATGTCTAGATCCTAGATCAGAAAATCTGTTTTCACTAAACTTAAAGTGCAAGCCAGTGGAATGTAGGCCATTCTCCCTTTTGTCTGGCGTTTACCTGTTTATCTTTTTCATGACGAACATATTAACGGGACTTTCTAGTGAATAAAAAAGTCCATCGGTTAGGCGTCATGGATAAGAAAGATGGCAGCGATGAATAGAGACTTCAAAAGCATCTGAAATACACAGCGGTGAATTAAAATCATGTCCTGTAGTCCAACCAACAAAGAAATAGGGATTAACTAGATCATCAGACGATATAAACAGGTGTTCATATGCGAGATCAATGACCATAGCGGATGGACCTCCAACATGACAGGTTGGGTGGTCGCCAAATACAGTGGAGTTCATGAGCTGTTGATTGACAGGGTCTCCTCTGAAATGAGTTAGGGACTGGTTCAAGTACCCTAACAGAAAGTTGACTACTAATGCTGTGTTCGCTGGAAGCTGGTGAGTAACTTCTGCAGGAGTCTCTGCAAGCAATGTCAGTAAACAGCAGGATGATGATATGTCACAAGACCAGCACCTGATGAAATTTTACCATAGGTGTTGCACACCGTTGTTTATTATCATTATCAGTGTACCTGATAAGAAAGGTTTATAAAAACGAAACAATTAAATCATTGATGTTATTGATTTAAAATGATTCATATAAGAAAATTTTATACTTCTATAGCACACAAGACAAGTTATGAGTCATATAAAAATGTGTTTTGTCCTTTGCATCATTGGGAGATTTCGTATTGTGAAATTAATTTCAATGTCAATAAAAAAAAAGCAATGGCTAAACAGAAACATGGAAATCAAACAGTGGCTATAGTCAACAAGAACTGAATGAAGCAGGTATGGGCGTCATTTAAGGTGGGCTGGGGAGTGGGTAGGGGTGCCCTTGTCCCACCCAAGACACTGATGCCGCCCCCCCCCCCCCCCCCCCAAGACTTGGCTTGTACCCTAGCCTTTGAAATATACTATTATGATAATATTAATAATGATAGTAAAATTCACTCCGAGGAGCGTGTGAGTGTGGGTTTGGGCATGGAGGCTGGAGAAGGGCCTCTGGTTGAAACGACCAAGACTTGATGGCGATCTAGCTTGTCAGTAGTACATGAGACAAGCAGTGTGCATAATTTTGGGTAGATCTCGTTATTTTCATGTGTTTTGTCAGAGAAAAAATGCTCTCAGCCATAAGTCGAAAAGGTTAGCCGAACGAACATTCTATAATCAATCCATTAAATGAAAGATTTCTATTAAGTTTGTCAACACGCAATGACTGAAGTGTTATCCTATGGAGAACTGTTCCGTAAACAAGAAACAGCATAAATGATCGTCAGTTGTCAATCAGGAGCCCAGCAGTTCGTTATTTGCCCAATTCTGGCGTAGTAATAATTTCACGTAGTGAATTAGTTCAACCAGATGTCAGGCCATCTGAGTTCTCTGAAACTGTGAAAAAGGTTCGGGACCCCGAAAAAGAAAGACAACCAGCCTCACTCTAAGGAGCAAATAGATGTAATGAGTATTCCAACATCAGATTATATATACATACATATAAATATACAGAGAAAGAATTTATTGAAATAAAAGATAGTTAGAGCAAGATAGATATTTGGTCAATGCAACTTTTTCGCACTTTTATTATTTACTCTTTTTTTCAACATAAATCAATAAACCTAGTTCAAATACAATAGTTAACATTGAGGTGGGGAGAATTAGATTAGAGGGATTAGATGGATTAAAATTGATTTCATTGTTACTTTTGATTAAGTTATTGTAATAATTTTCCTATTAACTTTATTGTATATCTGTACTTACGATGTGAAATTTACACAAACTTCACACTGACATTTTTTTTTCTTTTTATGCGTGTTGGGGGGGGGGGGGGGGGGATGCGTTGGCCCATAAGCCAATCCCCTAAAAAAAGAATTTGAAAAATTAAGAAACACTGCATACATTTTAAAACCACCTAGTCAACCAATTTTAAGGTTAATATGTATAAAAAATAAATAATGTACACTAAGAACAATGATGTCTAGCTGAAGATAGTGATGGCTAAAATTGTATTAGCGATTTATTTGAGTGCCAGCTGTAAGGACTTACAACTATGAATATGTAATATGAAAATGGACACACATGTTTCTTTTTCCTTAGAATTATAGACTTTTTTTTGGATGATTATTGATTATTATATATATATGTACATATATGTATATATATACGTATATATAAGACTAGTAAGGAGGCTCAAGCCCTACAGATATCACAAGGTGGAGAGGTAAAGGCATGTCTCAGCGTAGTACATAATTTATTGCCGACGTTTCACATCACTTCGATGCATTTTCAAGGCTGGGAATGATAAAAAAATATAAACATACAAGACTAAAGTCCACTGATAAAACACCGTATATATTTAAAATTTAAAATTGAACACTAAACATTTAAAATGTAAAAATTATTGTACAACAAAAAACACTAGGTGGAGAGACAACCTACCCCCGAGAGTAAAAAAATAGAAGGTGACTGAAGGACAGAGTGGGGAGAAAAAAAAATAATAAAGTAAAAAAAAAACCACACACAAAACTATGTAACAAAACAGTGGTTAGGCTATGAACAGCTGAACTGACGAGGACTGGGCATTTAAAGTCGGTACATTAGTTTTCTTTTGATTAAAATTGATTCAGTGTTAAAAGCTCGTCATTCTTTATTGGCTGCCATCCAATAATTTAAAATCATCGATGTCCAAGCGGGAGCGACAGGTAATAGAGTGGTTCCGGATCTATCCAGCATCCGGAACCACTCTATTACCTGTCGCTCCCGCTTGGACATCGATGATTTTAAAAATTATTGGATCAGCCAATAAAGATGACAGTAGAGGAAAAGACCCCATATAGACTCCACTTTTAGCCCCGCCCACCCCGCCCCGCCCCCCACCCCCCCCAACGGGGCGTGGCTACCCCCCTCCCCCCTCCTGATTGGCTCATGTACGTACGTGAGGCCTAAAAAGGGGCGGGACAACCCCCAAAACCCCCAAAAGGGGTGTGGCCACCCTGACCCCATATAGACTCCACTTGTCTGGGGGGTGTGGCCACCCTGACCCCATATAGACTCCACTATTCTGGGGGGCGTGGCCACCCCTGACCCCAAATTGACTCCATTTGTACTATAAGCTCATGTACGTACATGAGCTCATAATTGACTCCATATGTATGATAAGTTCATGTACGACATGAGCTCATAATTGACTCCATTTGTCTTACAGCTCATGTACGTACATGAGCTCATATTAGGGGGGCGTGGCCTCCCCTAACCCCAAATCGACTCCACTTTTCTACCCCTGTGAGTCACATAACTATAAGGTGGGAATAAAACCATCTTTTTCAACCCTCCACTATTCTGGGGGGCGTGGCCACCCCTTGGACCCCAAATTGACTCCATTTGTATTATAAGCTCATGTACGTACATGAGCTCATAATTGACTCCATATGTATGATAAGTTCATGTACGTACATGAGCTCATAATTGACTCCATTTGTCTTACAAGCTCAGTACGTACATGAGACTCATATTAGGGGGGCGTGGGGGCCTCCCCTAACCCCAAATTGACTCCACTTTTCTACCCCTGTGACGTACATAACTATAAGGGAATAAAACCATCCTTTCACCCTCCACTATTCTGGGGGCGTGGCCACCCTGACCCCAAATTGACTCCATTTGTCTTACAAGCTCATGTACGTACATGAGCTCATATTAGGGGGGCGTGGCCTCCCCTAACCCCAAATCGACTCCACTTTTCTACCCCTGTGACGTCACATAACCTATAAGGGAATAAAAAAACCCAACATTTCAAGGCTCTCACCCCAAATTGACTCCACTATTCTACCCTGTGACGTCACGTAAACTCTCTGGGAATAAAAAAACCAATTTCTTTCAACCCCTTGACCCCAAATTTGAACTCCACCCCTTTCCTACCCCCTGTGACGTCACGTAACTATCTGGGCATAAAAACCATTCTTTCAACCAACCCCTGACCCCAAAATTGACCTCCACCTTTCCTACCCCCTGTGACGTCACGTAACTCTTTCCGGTAATAAAAAACCAAAACCAATTTCATTTTCCAACCCCTCACCCCAAATTGGACTCCACTATTCTAATCCTACCACTGGACGTCACACGTGAACTCGCTGGGAATAAAAAACCAATTCTTTGCAACCCCCGAACCCCAATTGGACTCCACCCCTTTCCTACCCCCTGTGTGACGTCACGTAACTTCCGATCCCGGTAAAATAAAAACCACCACTTTTTTTCAACCCCTCACCCCAAATTGACTCCACTATTCTACCCCTGTGAACGTCAGCATAACTCTCTGGGAGAAAACCATTCTTTCAACCCCCTTGACCCCAAATTGACTCCACCTTTTCCTACCCCCCTGTTTGACGGTCAACATAACTCTCAGGGAATAAAAACCAACATTTCAACCCCCACCCCAAATTGACTCCACTTCTACCCCTGTGATGTCACGTAACTCTACGGGAATAAAACTTGACCCCACCCTGACCCCAAATAGACTCAGTTCACTGTTTTTTGCGACTCATGTCCCCTTTAATTGTTTTCAAAGTAACCGGGACGTTTACCTCATCCTCCTCCTATAAAATCTCTAAATTTATATATGCATATTGCGAATATACTCTCTCTCCCTCCCTCCTCCATCCCTCCCATCCTCCCTCCCTCCCTCCCTCTCCCTCTCTCTCTCAGCCGTTACATTTTGTTTTATATATACACACAGCTGCTTAGATATTGCAGAGTATCATGAGAAAAGGATATTTGGCGACTGACTTCATCCACATGTGATATCTCCCCCAATAACCATATCAGAGTCAATGTTATCTGATGATGAATCACGCACACACACACACATATGAAGAAACGAGACCTTATCGCCATATTTGCCCAGCTGACTTCACGCCAACGTGAAATTTTATTTTTTCATAGAATTTGAGTCATAATCTAGGTGGCGAACACAAGGACAAAGGTACACATTTCAATTTTGTTTATTTATTATACAGAGTTTGAAAGAGGTTGAAAAATCAAATTACAGACGGAATTGTTATTTTATATTTATAACCAATCCTAAATACAGGGGAATGAATTAATATTCCATACAAATACATACATTAGAAAAAACTGTACAAACCACGAACGCGATAATATGCGCATTCGCTTTTTCAAAAACATATTCAAACGAAACATACTACGGCTACTATAGATTTTCTAACCTGTTCCTTGACATCACACCCCCTTAGTATATACCACAAACATCTTCTCCAGCACTTTCCCCGACCGTGTATCGAAGACGACGACGTTTTCATCTAACACCTCAAAGCTTTTAAATTTAGCTAACAAGTTTTTCAACAATAACTTGTGCGAAGAGGTTGATGAAGCCATGGCGAGAGTTCACGTCTTGATGTGGACAATCCTTCAAGTCATCCACGCATGACTCATTTTATCAAAATCAGTATCACGTGACTAAACAGCTCCGATATCATTATTCCTAAAATGTTAATAAGCCACCCCCACACTCGCCATCTTGTTTTTCGCATGTCCCGCCCTCACCTTCCCACCCCCTCCTCCTCCTCCTCCTCCTCCTTCTCCCCCTCCACCTCCCTTTTTCCCCTCCCCATATTTCGCCACGTTTCGATTTGCTTTTAATGGCTATATTCCTTTAACAGCCAATCTTTAACCCCCGCCATTTCAATGAAGTAGCGATAATTCGAAATATTATCAACGTGGGTTTTTTTTATTCCCTTGAAATTCTCGAGCTATATCTAAAATATTATAACCTGCGAGCGGATGAGTTAAATCTCCTTCTTCATTCCATTCAACCGTGTTAGAATCTTGTAAGTGCTTAACAAAAGCCGTAACGTATGACTTTTGGGGTTCTTTAAAAATATCGGAATAATACCTGTTAAATCGGGATTGCTCTTTTTGCGAGTCATGTCCCCTTAATTGTTTTCAAATGTAATGGGGGCGTTAACCACCATCCTCCCCTCCAGTCACAAGCACCTACATTTTTCTATAGGGGAGGAGGAGGAGAGGAGGTCCCGTGAGCGATATAGCCGGCATAGGTGGTTTTTGGATATTAAGGGAGACGTGTCCACTACTACTAACAGCTGCCGTATCCAACTTGCCAGTACTCTAGGTTATTAATATCACCATACAAACCTCTTTTCTATTCATTAACCTCTCATAGGTAATGGCAGGGATAACGTAAAACTCCTTCATTTTCAATTAAAAAGACTCCCTCACCAAACTCGCAGCAATAGGCAATAAAACCGATAGAATAGTCCCCCTTTACGACTTTTCAGTATATTTTTCTTCTTAGATATGGACGTTTGTTTTCAAGGACACAAGATGAATTCTCGTCTACAATTTCTTAAGTGTTTAATAAACTTCTTATCTTGAGTTAGATTACCACAAAGAAAATTTCTAAAAATTTCCGAGAGAGTAGACACCAAACCACCGTTTAAGATGGGAATAACTTTACTTCTTTCACTGGGTGATAAAACAGAGATGAATAAAATAAAGTTTTTATTTTTACGTATTAAAGGTTGCTTACGGTTCATATCCGTACAATTTGAGACTCATCAACCCAGGAATTGAATTGACTCGGATAACCTTTCCAATGAACGTAATATTGAGTTTTTATTATCTTTCCTCCTCCTTCCCAGAATAGTGATATCATACGTTTCTGGTAGATTTGTGCGAATTAATTCTTCACGATAAAATACGCCCTTTATTCTTCACCCGCTAAATCTTCCAAGAAGTATACGACCGGATTTTTGCCTTGTATCCACTTTTCGGATTTTAAAAATTTCCAGATGTATTTTGATTGTATATCTCCCCTCCTAAAAATTGCGTTGCGACGCTCCATCGGCAATACGTACAACGTCTCCAACATTCAAGAGCGAAATGGCGGGAGGATTAATGAGAACAGCCTTTTTATACATGCTCGAGAATTGACGTTCAATGTCATCTCTATCCGTTAATGCGTGAACCTCTTGCGGGGTGCGACCCAAACTTCTATGGGGGGTATGATTATAACTCTGAACAATGTCGCGCAAGACGTTAATGTATTTTAAGGTATTCTTATGTGTGAGATATCTATATATACGACCCTTAATAGTCCTTATGACTCTTTCAGCTATAGAGGATTTTATTTCTCTCGAATAAACGCTATATAATTTTATATTTTTACTATCTAGATATTCCCTGACGTGTTTGTTATAATATTCCCTACCCTCATCGCTATTCAAACGTGAAATTCCCAAAAATTCGGTAGATTCGATAACCTTCTTCAAAGCGCGACGCATAGTAACACCATCCTTCTTTTTCAAGGGAACAATTTGTAGATATCTGGAAAACACGTCAATAAAGACTAGCAAATATTTAAACCCATTATTATACCGAGCTAATTTGGACATATCAGCTAAATCGGTGCTCGCTATTACTCTCGGTTTGGGTGATATGATTTTTCTTCTGGGGAATTTTTTTCGAGTGACTTATGCAGTGTGTAAGACTTTTGCCCACGTAAGAATTCTTTAACATTTTCACGAGTTAATTTGGCTATTCAGATTTTTCGCTACTCTGAATAAAGAGTACCACCCGCTGAAACTACTACACCCCGTGGCATCTCCGTACAAAGTTTTTAGCAGTTTTATCCGTTCTTTATCCATATTGGTAAGCTATTTGATATTCCGGTTCACCCAGAATATTAGTTCGGAGCTGTAACAGTTCAGGTGTTGACGGAGCGAAGTCTACTACAAATAACCGTAGCGGTTACGTGATAGGGCCTTTTTATATATGTCTGAAAAGGCTGAAGCTTTTTGACGGCCGAATAACTGCCGACCACTAAAGTTTCAATTTGACTAAAATCACGATTTTTCATTAGAATAATATAATGTGAGCAATTCAAGCTTATACTTCTAACTAAACTTGCCCGAATGAAACATATTCTGCGTTATGAATATAACTGAAATAGATGAAGACGTCCCGCTGTGAAGGCGTTGGTGACAAATTTATTATCACTGGCCTCAAGGAAGCAATCATCGAGTATGAATAATAGACCTTTATTAACCCCCGTCTGCCCCTTTTCAGTGTAATCAAAGGGATTTTATTTAAAATTTCTTTGGATACTTTAAAGAAATTGGGACCTATTGAGGATGCGTTTCGAGGGGGTGTTCAGATACCCCGCAATATAAAATGTATTGGAAATGCGTTTCATAGAGTTCAATGATTTTTTGACATAGGACTGACTTGCCACTGTTACTAAAACCCCGCGATGATAATACGAGCGGGATTAGCGAACGGGTCTAACAACTGCCCAGGGAAGGGACTGTCGCGGCCATGATGTTAGCGCGTTTAAGACTATAGTTGTGTACTTTACGCGCTCCTTTTTTATATACAAGCCTTAATAATAATTAGGTGAATGGAAGTTGACGGCAATAATATTTGTTTAATTTTCCATAATGAAATACATACAGGTTTTTCCTACAATATAAAAATAGAACGTAAAGTAAAAATGCAAACTATAATAAAAAAAATTAAATATAATAATTCAAATATAAAAACTAACTGTGTATATGATTATATAATATACCAGTTATACAATATAATATATTAAAATATATGAATATAAGATAAAATATATAGTAAAATATACAAACTATGACACCCGGTCAAGGTGTGATACGCCCCCGTTTAACTGGAGGAGAGGGTGAAACCATTTCCCGTCGAGGAGAAGTCAAAGACGTCGAAGAGAGAGAGGAATTAACATTGTATATTTTACTATTCTCTCTTCGACGTTTTGAACATCCTTTCACCCGTGGGAAATGACGTGATGGATGTAGGGTCGGAGGAATAGGAGGAGTAGGAATTCTCGAGGTGCTAGGAGCGGGAATATTTAAAATTGGAGAGATTGCCGCAACTACCGGCGCCACCACTACCCTCTCTAGATCCTCCTCCTCCTCCTCCCCCTCCCCCTCCCCCTCCCCCTCCTCCTCCGCTATACCCTCTTCCACCCCAATGTCTGGATGTCCATACGCCAACGATTTATAAGGTGTCACATAATATCTCTTGTCCTCTAAAGGACAGAGAGATACCTTTCGCTGGCTCGTATGGACACATCGTGCCTCCTACTCTTTGCAAATTGTGCACACGAGTATAAGTAATCTCATTCTTTTCGATTACAGCTCGATACTGGTCATGTGGAATGGTCTTTTGCCGGCATCTTTGTACACCTTTCAAGGTGTTACTACGACTAGTTTCCGTCAGATACGAATAAACTTTAGGTTTAAACGCCGATAAACCCTTCCCATCATGAGTTCAGCCCCCGTTTCAACCTTCACTAACCCGAGTTCCCCCATTACGTGACTCATCATACAATTCGTGAGTTTTGGGGAAATTACTCAAATCCATGTAGGGTTTGAGCACACCCTTCAGTTCCCGATTGAGGTTATCAGTCACCAGGGAAAGATCAAGCTGTCAGTGTCGGTATAAAGGAGCTGAACTCGGTGTCCATACTGCTTTCGAAGAACGTCGTAATAGAACCGATACATCATATCCTTCGCCATGTCTAGTATACTGAAACCGATATAAATCGGGGATTCAGCCATAACAGACTCTTTGCAATGGTTTACAATGTACCTGTCGTTACCCAGTTTTTTCCAAAGACTTGTACGTGTGTTTGGACACATTCCTGAGAAGAGAGGCTTCACCGGTGGTGACGACAGTTCGGGTAGAATAATTCAATGAACTTTTTAATAGTGACACCGAAAAGACCACATTATTATGATTTTGATGGTGTTCCTCTTGTCCGGATCGGTCTCTTTAGCACGCCTTTTTCGGCATCTCCAGAATATCATTCCCTCAAATAAAAATCCTGTTTGAATTTGTACACTTTCCTTATTACATCAACTTCGAGACCGAGCCTTATCAACGTTTGTAATAACGGAAGACAGATCAAGTGATTACGCATGGGTAAATGCGTACCCGTCAACTTAACATTTTTCTTGGGTAGCTTCACCTTGAACTTATTCATTATTTGGTTTTACTATAGGGCGATAGATCCTGGTGAGGGTAACATTCATGTGATGAATGGCGAGAGGGAGATCGTCCGTCTGTAGAGCAACATCCCGTCTAACTGGTTTGGTATCGAGCAGTATAAAATAACCGTATTCACCCTGTGAATCAATGGCGGTAATATCGCTAGCGACAAAACTTTCTAATTCGACAGGGGAAAGTTCAGTTATTTCACCCGAGGGCATTTTGTATTTACTCATGACTGTGGGATACAAACTGGTGAAGTCAACGTATAATATGTACGATTGAGGATCACCCACCCTAAAACTGGGATTTAACTCTGGATTATTAGCTACGCATTGCCTTCGAACTAGACTACAAAAACCGCCGCGGATGTTTTTACAAATTAATGATAGAGTTCACCATTCGAAATGAGGGGGAGACGAATTTTAGAGGAATATAGGAAAGCATCGAGTGAGAGAGAGGTAGAAGTCAGGTAACGGGCAGGGTCTAGTCCGAATTGCACCATGGCAGCCTTCCTCCAAGCTAAATAAACGTCCGCTAATAATCCCACATCCATTAACAAATACAAAACGGTATAATCTAGAAGATTGGTGCAATTAGCGGCGTTCCAAACCTTGACCACGTGTGCATAGCCCCCGCTGGAAAGGGTTTCTCCCGTAAGTTCCGAATCGAAACACTCTCGAGAAGGGATGCCGGGCTTTCGCAGGTATGAGCCCGTCACATAATCATAAGGGTAGTACTGTTTACCCGTACCCAAACTAAATCGAGACAATCCCGAGAATACTGGGTTAACAAGACGTGCGATTTCGAGGGAACCTTTCTGTTTGATATACTCGAGGCGAGACTAGAAAGGGTCCCCCTAATCACGTTGTTGCTATCCACGAATCTCAGATTGCCCGATCTGGCCGAGTAAAATTTACTACCCTCGCGTTTCAGAATTTCAAAATCATGCTGAGCCCCCGCCTCTTTCAAGACCAGGGCGATGTCATATGACAAATTGTGTACGAACACTGTTAAAGTTGGCTCCTTAAATTGCATATTCAAATTACACTGTTGACACAGTGCACACACAAAGTTGTCCCGTGCCACAAAATGAGCGTGATGTCGCATTTTCGTGACTCCAGCCTTGAATTCGACGTTACATCCTCCGCAATGGAGTGCTCGCTTCAAACTTACGGGCGGATTCAGGACTCATATGTAAAGGATACGCACGCATTGTTCACGCAATAACGCCCAGTCCCGGTTCATGTTCTGAAAAACACAATCATCAACGCAATTTCTCTCCGTGACTTAGTCTATGGGTACAATATTACCCCCGTTCTACCGTCAACGATCACGTAGCAGTAAGCGAAAGCTTTCTGTCGAGATACTATTCTCGGATCGTCTTCTCCGGTCTTCGGTTGAATATTATACGCCTCAAAATCCAGGAAAGCCATGTGCGAGATTGGCAGCAGAGCTTAACTTTAGTAAACTGTTTAAATTGGCCGGGTTCTGGGTATTCGACAGTGGTTCGAGCAGTACAAGGCCTGTGTGTTGCGCCTCACGGATGGTGGAACTATTAAACAAAGTCAAACAATTGTACACATACCACCCGCGTGCTCAATCCCCCGCCCCTGCTTGAATCCGTGTCGGAACTTCTTCACGAATGCCAACATATCTTTAATCAATGCGACGTGGTCGTCAGTGATTAATAACAACGTGACCAAATGAGGGCTTTGGGGGTTACCACCTTTCCTCGCTAGATGTACCGTCCAATGTTTTTTCCGCTGTTTCCCCATGAATAATTCACATAATTTATACAGATATATGTTGAGTTATTCCCCTTTTCTAATGTTTGAAAGAGTCATGGGTCAACGGCATATCTGGCGAGTGTTTGATATTAAATTGTCCCCTCCCCATCCTCCTCATTAAGACACAGAGGGAGGTTGTTAATACGTGTGGGAGGGTTATCTCGCAGTACAACGTACGCTTCTAACGCTGTAACGACACAGTTGTACCCGACTGAATATTGATAACCTGATCACTACCGCGACTCCCTTGGGATACACCTGGAAGTTATTAATATTCACTAACTCACGCCGCGTGATATGAAGTTCAACCCTATCTAGCGAGGTCATACACCAACCCGAACCCTCAGTACGGTTGAGTCTTTCTTCCAAGTTATTAGCTATAAACTCAATAGCCTCCTCCAGGGAGTCATAGATCGAGTCAATCGTAGTAGGGTGGGTGGAGTACATACATAGAAAGCACTTTTTTCATTCATGTCGCCTAGCATCCTCACGCTGGTGATAATAACGCACAAGTATAGCATAGCCGATCGAATACCTCTTTCGAGGAAGTTACTGTGCACATCTTCGCGTAATCGGGTATGATACTACTTAACTTCATTGCCACGGTCAATGTGTGACCCTACTGCGGCCGCATAATGAATGATACTCACTACCTTATTACCCTCCGTTCTTTCCCTCGTGAGTGAAGATCCCCTTCTGGTTCCTACACCTCCACCAACGCGCGATGCTTCATTATTATTATTATGCTTCATTATTATTTACTTTTTTTTCCCCACTCAAATCAAATTCATCTAATGGGAAGTCTTCAGCGAAGGGATCTGTAAAGATAATTTTAAATAAGCACCGGAGTGCAACGTGTAATTATAATAATAATAATAATAATAACTGCAAAAACTGCAATAATAGTAATAATAATAATAATAATAATAATAATAATAATAATAATAGTAATAATAATAATAATATACATAAACAGGCGAAAGGAAGGAGGGAGAGGACTACTAAGTATAGAGGACTGCGTCAACATTGAAAACAGAGCACTGGGGCAATATCTGAAAACCAGTGAAGACGAGTGGCTAAAGAGTGCATGGGAAGAAGGACTAATAAAAGTAGACGAAGACCCAGAAATATACAGAGACAGGAGAAAGACAGAAAGAACAGAGGACTGGCACAACAAGCCAATGCACGGACAATACATGAGACAGACTAAAGAACTAGCCAGCGATGACAATTGGCAATGGCTACAGAGGGGAGAGATAAAGAAGGAAACTGAAGGAATGATAACAGCGGCACAAGATCAGGCCCTAAGAACCAGATATGTTCAAAGTACGATAGACGGAAATAACATCTCTCCCATATGTAGGAAGTGCAATACGAAAAATGAAACCTATAAAACCACATAGCAAGTGAATGCCCGGCACTTGCACAGAACCAGTACAAAAAGAGGCATGATTCAGTGGCAAAAGCCCTCCACTGGAGCCTGTGCAAGAAACATCAGCTACCTTGCAGTAATAAGTGGTACGAGCAACCAACCTGAGGGAGTGATAGAAAACGATCAGGCAAAGATCCTCTGGGACTATGGTATCAGAACGGATAGGGTGATACGTGCAAATAGACCAGACGTGACGTTGATTGACAAAGTCAAGAAGAAAGTATCACTCATTGATGTCGCAATACCATGGGACACCAGAGTTGAAGAGAAAGAGAGGGAAAAAATGGATAAGTATCAAGATCTGAAAATAGAAAATAAGAAGGATATGGGATATGCCAGTGGAAACCGTACCCAAATAATCATAGGAGCACTAGGCACGATCCCAAGATACCCCTGAAAAGGAATCTAGAAAAAACTAGAGGCTGAAGAGCTCCAGGTCTCATGCAGAGAAGATGGTGATCCTAGAAACCGGCACACATAGTAAGAAAAGTGATGGACTCCTAAGGAGGCAGGATGCAACCCGGAACCCCACACTATAAATACCACCCAGTCGAATTGGAGGACTGTGATAGAGCAAAAAAAAAAAAAAAAAAAAAAAAAAATAATAATAATAATAATAATATTTACCTGGATCGGAGGGTGGTGAGGATGATTCATCATGGCGGTTAGAGGCTTGGACATTTTCTTGAATGACGTGACAATCTGTGTGATAACAAATTCATGAATAAGGTGTGACATAACATGAACGTGGAGGTTTTTATGTACATATATTATAAACCCGATGCCCATTGTTAGTCATACAGTCTACATTCAACATGTGTGGCGATCACATCATATACGTGAATAGCAATGCCTGTATAGGTACATTTCCAGAAATCGGGCGTGTAAATTTACCAATAGGTTAGCCGCCGCCCTATATCATTACCGAAAGGAGTGGAATATGAAGTGGGGCTAGTGGGAGTCATTCTCCCGAAATTATATTACGCTATTAAACCAGGAGACGTTGATTTTACTATTCAATTTAACGCGATCTATAATGAGTCAGATGGGAAACGCATTTACACGTATATTTATAAGTCCATTTCGGGTTTGTTGGTGGTGATATGAATGTCATGACTAGAGCGTTTAATACGGAAATTATTGAACAATTATCTGAATTTTACGGAGAACATATTCGCGGAGCTATCCGCAGGGACGGTTTATTCTCATGGAATGATGACACGAAGAGAATGAGCATTCCACATATCGATGCAGGAGCAGCCAAAGTTGATATGATTGATTCAATTACGATTAAACTCAGTGCTAAAGCAGCTAATATGTTTGGTTTCAATGAAAAAGTCAGGTATTTAATATACAGTTCGGGTGCGTTGAGACCTCATCACAGTAGAAATATATTCCAGCAGGGCGTTGAATACGTTTGTTTACCTGTATTCGGGTATCGTTCAACCTACCATCTTGGGTGATAAAATGGTTAATCTCTTAGACTGCTTCACGTTAGGATGTGCATGTGGTAAGGTCCGCATAATGCCATTTATAAACCTTTAAATACCATTGACGTATTGGATTACATTACTATCGATGTCTCAGATCAGAACGGTGAAGAAATAATGTTTACTGAAAATGGGGTTCTATCGTGCAGTCTGCATATAAGACCTAGATAAAACGCTATCGAACTTTTCTTATAAATACCATACGTGACATATACCCGTCGTAGTATTTAACCGACATGGCTGGTGAACACACTATATATTTGAGCAGTCTCGGCTGTTTAGACACGTATACCAAAAATACACCTTCGAAATTTGCCAATAGATTACCTACACCTATATTATTACCTAATGGGGTTGAATATGAAGTAGGTTTAGCTTCGATCATGTTCCCGGGGAGTTATTACGCTATATTATCCAAAGATGATTTATTCACTCTCGAATTTATTACAGAGCGTCATAAACGTGATAGGCAACATATTTGTATAGACCGAGAATGGCATGTTAGCGGGGGATATGAAGAGACTCGTGAGAGCTCTTAATAAGGAACGTGTAGTGATTACTTAAAAGTTTATTACGGTGATAATTTCATAATTATTTTAATAGTAACGGTATATTTCATTGGGATGAAGATTTAAGAAGAATTACTATACCACGTATCAAGAGAGAGAAATTGAGAACGGGGGACGTTAAAAGTATATACGTCAAATTTAGCGGAAAAGCCGCGAAATTATTAGGTTTTCATATTAATACCGGTTATGAAATATATGGCGGGCGTGAACTGAATGAACACGTTTCCCTTGATTCTCTACCTGATAATTGTGGGGTAGATTATATATATGTGTATACGGATATAGTTCAACCGACGATTTTTGGCGGGAGACTAGTAAATATATTGGACTGTTTTACTTTAGCAAGTGGTAGAGGAAAAGGAATACATAATACAGTCTACAAATTGTTGAACACGAACATCTTGGATCAGATTTCTATTCTTATCACGGATCAAAACGGTCACTTTTACATTTCACTAAAGACTCGAGTGTTACTTGCCTGCTCCGTATAAAAACCTAGAGGAAAATTAGATGAATAGGTGAGTATATAACTCGATGTCACCCTTGGCATTCCTTATTCGTGATCGAAACAACCCTCGAGTCAACTAGAACTTGCGAATCAAGCTCAACTTAAATTGTTTGGGAATAGTATAAACAGTAAAATGAGAGTGTTATTCGCGCCTCCTTCAGTAGGCGGAATTTACAAAAACTATTTTTATCAGACCTTTATTAAGGAGAGGAGCGGGATTTGAGGATATTTCCGTTTTCTATCCCGGCCGCAGAAGAAGGGGAAGCGGTTTTTTTTCGGCCATAAGTGGTATTGCACGGAAAGTGCTTCCTTTTCATTTAACGCCGCGAAACTTCAGTTAATGAATTCGGTTAGATCTGTGTTATCTGATATGGTAAACAGCGGTTTACCTTTAAAAGAATCCATAAAACGAAAATGGTATAAGGGCCCTCAAAACTACGGACAACGAATTTTAAGCGGTACTGGAAGGAGAAGGAGAACGAGACGGAAGAAAACAGTGAAACGTTTAGTTAGACGGTCGAGTGTGGGAGGAAAGAAAAAACGGAGGAAGAGGAAGGGCACACGAGTTAAATCTAGGAGTAAATATAATAAGGACGTGTACGATCTTTTGTAACTCATCATCAATTGACATTCGGCGGGTACGCACTCGTTCTACCCTTCATCTAAAATTATATAAACACAAAATATGGCTAGCGTAGTTCCTAACATACCCGGAACTGGTAATCAAGTCCTGTTTCATCGTATATTGCGGGTATATCAGAATTGTTCCCAGATGTTAATAGACGGAGAATTATTGAAACTTCAATTAATTCAAAGGAAAGACTGATTTACACCTTGTATATTTCCATAAATCAAGTTCTATCTGATAAAATATAATAGAATTTCACATTTGGAATGGTGTGGCAGGTTCTTTCTTAGATTTGTCAAGTATAGCTTTAGAATATATATCTCAATTGATAGGGACGGTGCGCAATTAGCGGATGATGTTTCACGTGGCCGTCGTTAATGGTATTAGTAATACATTATTTAAATCCGTTCCGTTTTCCTTTTTGAATGAAAAGTTGGTGGAATCCTGTCCTGTATTTAACTATCAATCATATATAAAAATGTTGAAAATGATAAAACCCTCGACATTACCTACCACCGGTCGGGCGGGATTTTTATACGATGACTATCATGTAACACACGGGGTAACTCGGCAATTTACAGCCGGTACCTTCGGTCAAACCGGCAGGTGGGAGACGAAAGTTATGGGTGACATTAAAACGAGGGGCGTGCATACATATTTTCCACTTCTTTTGGATATAGCGACTATAGACATGTATTTACTGGATTCAGTTGATTTGAGACTTAGGCTCGAATTAGCGAATAATAGCTGGGTTTGATGGGCGCCCACACAGACGGACATTTAAATGTGTTCAATGTAGAAAAGGCTAAATTATGGATCGATAGAGTTACCCCACATTATAACGCAATGTCGGCTTTAAATGAGGGCGATAGCAGTTAATCCTATACAATATATATTTGATAAGACTTATACACATACGTTATTGGGCAAAATGAAAATTCGATTTTTAATTGATCAGCCTTATTTTTAACAGTTGTATACCTGAAAAAAAACGATTGGCAATGTGATATTGAAACATTTTCAGGTAAATTACGCGACCATAGTCGATATTTTTCAATCTTTCGATTTAAATAATATACATATACCGTTAATTGGGAATACGGTATATAATATTTCCATTGTAGTTTCCCTAATACCATCATGCAATTATATCACGAGACGCAGAAAAGTATAAGGGGGTGGCGGTGATAATCTGATCACTTATGATAGTTTTAAAAATGGTAGAGCTATTTACTGCTTTAATTTTTGTGGTGGAAGTGTTGAAGATTCCATGCCATGGAAATTTCGGCAAACCTGCGAATATCGATCAGGCTGGGTACGGCTACGCCTAGCCCTTGCATTATTTTTTTTTACTTTTTGGGGATACCAAGGGTATTTTAACGGTGGATGCGGATAGGGTTATTCAGTGTGAGTTAGGGGTTAAATGGAATGGATACAAAAGAAATTGAAATAAGTTTAAAAGGTTCACTCGGTGACCGGGTTAAATATTTAGGTGTGTTCGCTTCGGATGAAGTAGGATTATTGACATTGCCAGAAAGTAGAATTAAACCTTTTTTTATATCTAATACATTATCTTCGTCTACTGATATTAATATTGTTGGTCATTGGGTATGTTTTTACGTGGAAAATCACCTAGAAACTATAATTCTTCTTTTTGATAGTTACGGTATAAATCCAAAAGTTTATTCGAATGACTTCTCTAAATTTATATATGCGCATCCCGAATATAACCTCTATCGCCTAATAAAACAAATACAACCTGATAAATCGTACAAGTGCGGTCTTTACGTTAGTTTTTTTGTTCATTGCGTGAGTCACCGTGGTGTGAAAGCAGTATTATCCTTAATACAAAATGTATTCTCATTCACTCGTTTGGGAGGTAATGATAAATGGATAACGGGATATTATTTTAAATATTTGAAAAAAGTTTAAATGTTCACATTGGAGGTCGGGGGTCAAACGTGCTATTACGTACAAGAATGTCTCCGCATCTTGAACAACTAAGGTAAATGCATATTTTTTCTTTGATTTTATATACTACTCCATTTACACTTCTATTAAGGATATATTCTATATATGTATCATACACCTTCAATCACATAACTTTTTTTACTTATTTCAGGATGAGCTGTGGAGGATCATTCGCCCATGAACGTCGGTGTTAATCTGCTAAGACTCTTAGTCGTTTCCTCTTAAACGTTTTTCGGCATATTCAGGTTAAATAAGGATACACGTGGAAGTTATATTGGGATGCGTGCTGAGACGGTCTGACAGCGATTAGTGTATTGAATTTGTAAACTCTTTATGTGGTCAAAATATAAATCCTTATGAATAATTATATAGGTGTTTTTTTTACTATGACCCATAATGCATTTGAACGGAAAAAAAAAACAGGGAACGGAGAAAAAGAGTGCGTGTTTTCTATGGAATCAGGAACTATTATTAAATAAATATATAACACATCGGTTTTTACATACCTTCACCGGGTTGCTCGTTTCCTTCAGTAGTGGGTGGTGGCGAAGTTGATCGGGGGTTGCACTGTTGTGGGCTGCCAGTGGTAGTTGTTGCATCTCCTGCTACTTCTTCTTCTTCTTCTCCTGCTTCATGGTCATGACCCGTTTTCACCTTCCTAATAAATGAGTTTGGGGCTCCAACACCATAATAGTAATGGTGTCTGACTTGAGTGGCTACTTCGTCGGCTGACAGTTCACTACTAGAGTTATTTCCCATATCTGAAAGGGAGGAATAATGACTGTTTTATATATTCCGCTTCTTTCAACGGGTACATTATTTTATAAGAATATCTATTCCATATACAGATGAATCTTATTGCTGTTTTTAATATTTACTATACTCTATGTTTCAAGTAAATGGAAAGTGTTTTATATGCTACTTACTGAATAGTGACGAAGGGAAATGACGTTTCGGTCAAGAGAAATACTTGTAGGGACGGAGGGTTGTGTTGCACTTACTCTATACACTTTGGGTAAGGAATAACATCAATTTTCCCTTGTCGGTTGTATTTATGGTGTACAGTTGGGAAGTAATAATCAGGTGTGACATATGATGTTTTCGATGAAGTATTGTATTCCAAAGATGAAGTTCACGCTTGTAGCGATAGAATTTATCCCCATTGGAGGAAAGATGTGTGGAAGTTTTATATATGAGTCATATGTGTGTGTGTGTGTGTGTGTTGTGTGTGTATGTGTGTGTGGTGTGTGTGTGTGTGTGTGGACGGCCTTTGTTGTGAGGAAATGATAAGGCTTGTTTATTCGTGTCTGCGAGAAACATGACTGGAGTGATACTGATTTTGATAAAATGAGTCATGTGTGGATGACCTTTGGGGTGAGGGAAATGATAGACTTGTTATTCATGTTAGTCTGAATCATTGCTGGGAGACGGCTTGATGCTTCGTCACAACAGGTTTGTAATCAGTGATTGTGATAAAGGGGTCTTGGGTAGCGGGGCTTTCGTAGTTCATTATCTCTTGAAGGATTGTCACATCAAGACGTGAACTCTCGCCATGGCTTCATCAGCCTCCTCTTGTAAGTTAATTTTCGGGAACTTGTCCGAAAAATAAGTTCAGGAAGAGGAATATGTGTCTAGTAGTGGCCACTAACTGTGTGACATGCAGGAATTACGGTGTTGTGGCGGACGTCATTCGAGCTTATCCATATGCCGAATTGGCAGGTTTTCGATATTCTCGCACTGGTGCACCTCATATGCCTGTCTTCGTGATAGGGGTATTGAAGGGTCCGCCATTGTGAAAAGACCTGAAAAATATCACATCTTGGGAATGCGACGAAGAAGTTTGATCTACCCACCATAGCTACCTTATTAACACAATACGGTATTGGTGCCCCATTGAAGATAATGAATACGCGCAAAAGAGCGTGGCTTATTCCAAAGATGAAGATCACGCCGATCGTTTTGGGCAGAGATACCAAACAGATGAGGTTCAATCACTTTTTTCTTTTGTTCGGTCAAGAAATTGAAGGAAGAATTATTTAAATCATCGTATGACTATGCCAAATATGTTATCTTTCCCGCTGGCATCGGTCAGAGCGGACTGGTTAATACGACTTGGTTGAATCAATATTTACCTGTGTTAGCTACATTCAGTGATGAATGAGCAAAATTGGTAAAATATGCTGCGTTGGCTATAATGAAAAAGAATTTATCCCTGTTGGAGGAGAGGTGTGTGGAAGATTTATATATGAAAAACTTGTTAGCTAAATTTAAAAGCTTTGAGGTGTTAGATGAAACGTCGTCGTCTTCGATACACGGTCGGGAAAGTGCTGGAGAAGATGTTGTGGTATATACTAAGGGTGTGATGTCAAGGAACAGGTTAGAAAATATATAGTAGCCGTAGTATGTTTCGTTGAAGTTTGTTTTTGAAAAAGCGAATGCGCATATTATCGCGTTCGTGTTTGTACAGTTTTTTTCTAATGTATGTATTTGTATGGAATATTATTCATTCCCCTGTATTTAGGATTGGTTATAAATATAAAATAACAATTCCGTCTGTAATTTGATTTTTCAACCTCTTTCAAACTCTGTATAATAAATAAACAAATTGAATGTGTACCTTTGTCCTTGTGTTCGCCACCTAGATTATGACTCAAATTCTATGAAAAATAAAATTTCACGTTGGCGTGAAGTCAGCTGGGCAAAAAAATATGGCGATAAGGTCTCGTTTCTTCATATGTGTGTGTGTGCGTGATTCATCATCAGATAACATTGACTCTGATATGGTTATTGGGGAGATATCACATGTGGATGAAGTCAGTCGCCAAATATCCTTTTATCATGAGACTCTGAATATCTAAGCAGCTGTGTGTATATATATAAAACAAAATGTAACGGCTGAGAGAGAAGAGAGGGAGGGAGGGAGGGAAGGAGGGAGGGAGGGAGGGAGGGAAGGAGGGAAGGGCGGGAGGGAGGGAGGGAGGGAGAGAGAGTATATTCGCAATATTGCATATATAAATTTAGAGATTTTATAGGAGGAGGATGAGGTAAACGTCTCCCGGTTACTTGAAAACAATTAAAGGGGTGACATGAGTCGCAAAAAACAGTGAACTGAGTCTATGTGGGGTCAGGTGGGGTCAATTGTTATTCCCGTAGAGTTACGTGACATCACAGGGGTAGAAAGTGGAGTCAATTTGGGTGGGGGTGAAATGTTGGTTTTTATTCCCTGAGAGTTATGTGACGTCACAGGGGGTAGGAAAGGTGGAGTCAATTTGGGGTCAGGGGTTGAAAGAATGGTTTTATTCCCAGAGAGTTATGTGACGTCACAGGGGTAGAATAGTGGAGTCAATTTGGGGTGAGGGGTTGAAATGTTGGTTTTTATTACCGGAGAGTTACGTGACGTCACAGGGGGTAGGAAAGGTGAGTCAATTTGGGGTTCGGGGTTGAAAGAATGGTTTTATTCCCAGAGAGTTACGTGACGTCACAGTGGTAGAATAGTGGAGTCAATTTGGGGTGAGGGGTTGAAATGTTGGTTTTTATTACCGGAGAGTTACGTGACGTCACAGGGGGTAGGAAGGTGGAGTCAATTTGGGGTCAGGGGTTGAAAGAATGGTTTTATTCCCAGAGAGTTACGTGACGTCACAGGGGGTAGGAAAGGTGGAGTCAATTTGGGGTCAGGGGTTGAAAGAATGGTTTTATTCCCAGAGAGTTACGTGACGTCACAGGGTAGAATAGTGGAGTCAATTTGGGGTGAGGGCTGGTTGAATGTTTGGTTTTTATTCCCTTATAGTTATGTGACGTCCACAGGGGTAGAAAAGTGGAGTCGATTTGGGGTTGGGGAGGGGAGGCCACGGCCCCCCTAATATGAGCTCATGTACGTACATGAGCTTGTAAGACAAATGGAGTCAATTTGGGGTCAGGGGTGGCCCACCGCCCCCCGAGAATAGTGGAGGGTTGAAAGGAGGGGTGGTTTTTATTCCCTTATGAGTTATGTGACGTCACAGGGGTAGAAAAGTGGAGTCCAATTTGGGGTTAGGGGTAGGCCACGCCCCCCAATAATATGAGCTCATGATCGTACATGAGCTTGTAAGACAAATGAGTCAATTATGAGCTCATGTACGTACATGAACTTATCATACATATGGAGTCAATTATGAGCTCATGTACGTACGATGAGCTTATAATAACAAATGGAGAGTCAATTTGGGGTCAGGGGTGGCCACGCCCCCAGAATAGTGGAGGGTTTGAAAAGATGGTTTTATTCCCTTATAGTTATGTGACGTCACAGGGGTAGAAAAGTGGAGTCGATTTGGGGTTAGGGGAGGCCACGCCCCCCTAATATGAGCTCATGTACGTACATGAGCTTGTAAGACAAATGGAGTCAATTATGAGCTCATGTACGTACATGAACTTATCATACATATGGAGTCAATTATGAGCTCATGTACGTACATGAGCTTATAATACAAATGGAGTCATTTGGGGTCAGGGGTGGCCCACGACCCCCCCAGAATAGTGGAGTCCTATATATGTCAGGGTGGCCACACCCCCCAGACAAGTGGAGTCTATATGGGGTCGGGGTGGCCACCACGACCCCTTTTGGGGGGTTTTGGGGGTTTTGGGGGTTGCCCCGCCCCTTTTTAGGCCTCACTTACGTACATGAGCCAATCAGGAGGGTGGACGGGGGGTAGCCACGCCCCTTCCCCGGGGTTGGGGGGTGGGGGGCACAGGGCCGGGCTAGAAAAGTGGAGTCTATATGGGGTCTTTTCCTCTACTGATGACGAGCTTTTTAACACTGGAATCAATTTTAATCAAAACTAATGTACCGACTTTAATGCCCAGTCCTCGTCAGTTCAGCTGTTCATAGCCTAAACCACTTGTTTGTTTACTATTTTGTTTTGTGTGTGGGTTTTTTTTTTTACTTTATTATTTTTTTTTCTCCCCACTCTGTCCTTCAGTCACCTTCTATTTTTACTCTGGTAGGTTGTCTCTCCAACCTAGTGTTGTTGTACAATAATTTTTACATTTTAAATGTTTTAGTGCTCAATTTTAAATTTTAAATATTATACGGTGGTTTTATCAGTGACGAGTCTTGTATGTTTATATTTTTTTATCATTCCCTGAGCCTTGAAAATGCATCGAATGTGATGTGAGGAAAACGTTCGGCAATAAAGTTATGTGACTAGGCGCTGAGAACATGCCTTTACCTCTCCACCTTGTGATACGTATATATATATATATATATATATCTATATATATTATAGATTACATATTATAATAATTATTGATTATTATAATATATATCATATATGTATATATATACCGTATATATATATATATATATATATATATATATATATATATATATATATATATATATATAAATATATATATATATATGAATATATAGATGGTGTGTGTGTGTGTTGTACATCTTTCCTTTGTGATTTCATTCAACGTTTTATTTTCTAATAAAAAATAAACTGACCTTACACTTTCTATCCCTTGAGTACTACAACCACACTTTCTCTTTACTCCTATGTTGTCATTCCTACTTCTAGTTTTATATATATGCATATAGATATATATATATATATATATATATATATATATATATATATATATATATATATATATATATATATATATATATATATATATATATATTATATATATATATATATATATATATATATATATATATATGTAAGGCCTAGGGGCTTTGATTAATAATATATTATCCATGCGTTCTCTGTGACCTATGGAATGTGGAGAACAGTGTAGAGGTGACGACCTGAGAGTAGCTGATGAATGAGATTCTGGGGATGGCGTGAGATAAAAGTGCTTAGTTCAACGAGTCAATGCACGACAGTTTATGAACTCTTCTCAAAGTGCCTTTGGGAAACTGGTTGTAGCCAGTAATATGAGGCGTTGTCGAAGTGTGCATTCGTATGTGCGTGTGCGCCTCTTCTATTCATAATGTATCACTAGCCAAGTCTATGGGAAGACTTGCACAGAGATTCGTGGGAGGAAGGCAAAGCCACGATGGCAGATGCCAAAGTGTTTTTATTTATCAGTGAGTGAGATATTCCGGCTGCAATGGGTGAGTTGAATTACTTTAGCCAAGTTGAATTACTTTAGCCAAAGGGATGGCTTGTTTGATATCTTGTAAGATGTTCCATTTTATTAACTTTGTCTTTAAACTTGTGTGTGTACTTACCGGGATGTGTTCTGTATCTTTGAAACAGACGGATCTGGAAATGCCGGGGGACAAAGAGTTCCCAGTGGGGTGTAGACTTGTTTTGGTGGCTGGACATTGTACTGTTTTTGAGTTAGTCTGTAAGACTGGATTACTTGATTGATTGGTTTTTTTATTCTTGTTAATAAACGTTAATGTTATGATGCAACTCTCTCATTTTCATTACCTGTTAGAATGGAGAGAAAGAGGTGGAGAGAGAGAGAGAGAGAGAGAGAGATAGGTTGTGTGTGTAATGGAGTAATGGGGTCTGCCTTCCGTTTCGTGTCCACGCTTACCTTATGAATACTGGGGGTTCTTCCCCCATGTTACATATATATATATGTATATATTATGTAGGTGGGTGGGGCACACCTGTTTGCTGCTTAATTAACTCGATACAGCTCTTATGGGACTTCAAATTGCGCACAAATTTACAAAAAATTCTCGTAGTTCCTTACAGCGCCCGCCCTACCCCCAGCTAATATTTTTAAAAAGCAATAATAATAATAGCAAACAAACAATATTTTATCCCTCAACACTTGTTTCAACACAAGTATTTAATGTCAATAAATAAAGGAGCAAACTAAGTATAAGCAAGAGAAAATCAAAACAGTCTCGGGACATAATATTATGTGTGTGTGTGTGTGTGTAGCAACAAGCTGCGGAAATCTGATAATGAAACCTGATTTTAAAGAATAGCTTAGCATTATTTCCCCACCCAGACGAACATTTTATGTTTGGCATACATATCAACTCACCAACTTTAAGGAATTTGGAGGAATCTTGTCCTGTTCATAGATATCACTGTTTGAGGAGGAAAACTTCTCGGTTATCACTAGGGACACTTAGATGACTTCAGCATTGATGATGATAAGAGGTTCTGATGAGATGATATGGTTATAAATAACCAAACAAAGTTTCAGAATGAGGAGCAAAGTTGGCGGGTAAGAAAATGAGCCTAAGTGAAATTGACAATTGTTGCTGTTGCTGTTGTCGATGATATTTCATTGATAATGACGCGGAAATGAACGATTTAGTTGAAAAGCGTTTTCGCATGTCGAGAATGTTTAGTATAAACAGGAACAAGAGTAATTTCTTGAGGCAAATATCAGCAAAGAAGGTACAGAAACGAATGTCAATATGAATGATTAAAGAAGAAAAGTGTAATTATTTGTTAAGAAATATAATGGACAGTCTAAGATAAAAGATGAGGTGATTCACCAGATAAATGGCTGAAGCAAGATAGGTAGTGGCATGTTGTGTGCAAAAGATTGGGAAGAGACAGGAATCGTGTATGAGGAACTCGTAAGCCGGTTCTATTCTTTATGGAAGTAAAGTCTGGCTATCGAATGCAAATAAAACAAGTTAAAAAGGCCAGAATTTTCTTCGGTGCAGTGTATAATCAAGGCTACTGAAAATAAATCTATCTTTCGGTGATCTGGGCATAATGCTGTATGAGCTACGGCCCATGAGACTTTTAACCACAACCCGGTGGTGGCCTACCTTATATCGTTGCCAGACGCATCTTCATAGCTAACTTTAACCTTATATAAAATAAAAACTACTGAGGCTAGAGGGCTGCAATCTGGTATATAGGATGACTGGAGGGTGGATGATCAATACTAATTTGCAGCCCTCAAGCATCAGCAGTTTATAAGATCTGCAGACAGAAAAAGTGCGGACAGACAGACAAAGCTGGCACAAACTAAAACAACTTGAAGCTATATAGGTGAAGAGTTATATAGGCAGTGTAAGAGGAACTGATAGTGTTAGGAAAGCATCTAGATAAGTAGTAGTGGAAAAATGGTGTAGGTGAAAGATTGGGCAAAGTATTAAACATTTTTCTATAATGTAGATAGAACGGACAGTGAGAGTTTGGTAAGAGTGTATCTATCATTCAGAATCGGGGAAGGGTGAGAAGAAGACCTAGACAGGGTTGGAGAGATGGCATAGATAAAGTACTGGAAAGGAATGGCTTTAATTGCTAGGAAGCACACGAGTGCCTGCTAGGCAGGGATGAATGACGTCTTGTGTGTAAAGTGATCGGCTTTCTATGAGACTTTTGTGTAGGTGTATGGAACAGCTGATGCCGTGGAAGTTTTGCTTTACAAGGGATGCAGTCATGATTCAGCAAGTGAAGTATTAAATGGGCAGCGACTTTTTTTTTCTTTCTTTTTTTAGAATCACTCCTGTTGAAAGTAAAGTCATAGAAAAAAAAGAAACATTCCATGAATTGTCTCTTGTTTCTTTGATATAAACATAGTCCTAAATGAGTGTTTCCCTTGGTGCACCAAAAACAACGTAGAAAGGGATAACAAATTTAACCAAATTACTGTCCTACAAGATAGATGCTACTTTTGATGAGGTGATTTAAACACGTGATCATAAGATTTTTTTATTTATCATTTAAGGACTTTTCATCTTCTGATTTTTTCCCTCAGTTTTTATCTTTCTTTTCAGCTGATATAATGTGCTATGCTTGCGGCGGTACAGGAGAGGAAAGCACCTGCTTAAATAATCCAGATAGAGTTGTCAAGTGCCCTTATGAATGCTGTACTATCACACGTATAGAGTTCATTGAAGATGGTAAGTGCTGACTTCATCTTATAAGAAAATGACCTGAAATTCTATTATTTTATTAAGTTATTGGAAAATTACATCCCATACTAGTTTTCCAGAAGCCATTTTACATATGTTCTTTCTTGACATTATCTGGCACTGGAAATTTTCTGTAGCATTAGTCCAACCTATGTTGAGTGGAACTGTCTTTGTCTTGTGATGTTTTTTATCTAATCATAAGTTTACAGATATTGTACCTAACTGTGCCAGTGCAAAAAATGCGCAGGTGCTACAAGCAAGTATATGGTGTATCCAGATAAAATTTTTTAACATGATTCTCAAACCACAAATAAAACATTCCATTGCTCCATTTGAAAAGGTAGATGGAAGTAAAGAAATGTGGAGGGTTTGCATTCGAAGGAATTCTTTAGATATCACATATTACCAGCAATTGCCTCAAACCAAAAAATACGTAAGTTTTATCATTCCTAAACAGGCTTTTGAAAAGAGCTGTACCACTGAGACAAATATGTGCATTACTCTAGCACGTACTGTGGCAGTAATGTATATCAAGAGAACACACTAAAGTCCACTTGAGGTAGAGCCAGTAAACCAAATGACATACCACCAGATGACAGAAAGGGACTGTGTTCAGATGGAAGCCTTCCAAGAGCATTAGTTGATATAAGGAAATATACTATATCTGGAAATAACAAATGCCTACTTATTAGATTTCGGCTTGCCAATGATATAATAGTATACACAAGAGACACTGGGAGAGCAAAGCCAGGCTTCCTCTCGTCATCCAACTGTTAACTGGTATAATTGCTTATAAAGAAATAGTTCCTAGTTTTCTCAGTCATCTGATGTTCATTCTTGTCCCAAGGAGATCAATTACTAATCAGTCATGGTGTCAGCCAGAATTTTCTCCCACTGGAAAACCACTTGATGTAAAATTATAATATATATTATTCTGAATTTGTTATTTAATACATACATACACACACACACACACACACCCACACACACACACACACACACACACACATATATATATATATATATATATATATATATACTATATATATATATATATATACTATATGTATAACTGAATCACGAAAGTTAGGAACGTGATAAATCCATAAATAAAAAGATATATGCCACGAAGGAAAAATAAACGAAGCAGTAACTGCGAGACCTTTCGACGTTTCCACGTCCTTTACTAAGCAGAACTGACATACATGATAAAGACAAACCAAGAAGATTCGTATAACTGACAGATAGGGATTATAAAGAAATTAGTACCTAGAATCCGACACACCTGGAAGAGAGTAACCTTCCCAAACAAGCATAAACAATGGGTGTGATTAAAAGTTTAAGATAACCATCTCAGATACAAGGACAAGACAATCAAAGAATTATAGGTGACAGCTGTTCAGAACTTTGGTAAACAAAACCATGTTCACAATACATATTCACAATACAGGTTAGACATACATTACAACGAAGATAAACTCAAAGGCAACTAATTTTTATTTAAGTCTATAATTAATATCTTTGAGGTCATTCTTAAACAAAAATGTTACAAATACAGGGGTCTAAATGAAAAAAAGGCCACGACTAACATTGAAATTACAATGAAAAGTAAGTTGTATTAAAGCAGATTCTAAAAGATTTCGTGATAAGACATCTCTTGATCTTGCAATTACTGAACTACCAACCCAATTTATTTGGTGGTCGTTTTCACTTAAATGAATGAATATTGCATTAGATGTTTGCCCAGTTTTTACAGAACATTTATGCTGGCTTAGCCTTACTTCTAGGCCCTTGCTAGACTGTCCGAGATAAAATGAGGGACAATCTATACATGGAATTTTATATATTATGTTGTTGCTTTCTCTGGGGCTATTTTTTATTAACATTCCTTTTAGTGTGTTATTATAGGAGAAAACCAGGTTGACATTAAAAGCTTTTAACAATGATTTAATAGTTTCAAATCCGTTAAAAAAAGGCAAACTGACAATGTTCTTAAAATTTTCTTTCTGCGTGTTACTTACACTATAAAACTTTTTGTGGGCTTTATTATAACTAATATCTAATATATGTGAAGGATAGCATAAATCTTTCCCTATTTTTCTTATGTATTCAATTTCTTTATCCAAATATTGGGGACTGACAATGCGCAATGCTCTTAAAAACATAAAAGTAAAAATTGATATTTTTATGTTAAGATGGTGGCCTGAGAGGAAATGAACATAAGTTAAGTTGTTGGTCGGTTTCCTATAAATACTGAATTTACATTGAAATGGTTCTCTGTGGATCAAAACATCTAAGAAAGGGAGGCAATTGTCTTTTTCTAATTCTAGAGTAAACTTAATCGATGGTACCTGGTTATTTAATTTAGAGAGTAAATCATTTACATCAATACCGACAGGCAGGACAGCTAAAATATCATCAACATAACGATACCACTAATATCATTTATATTCCTGTAAAGTGGTATCGTTATGTTGATGATATTTTAGCTGTCCTACCTGTCGGTATTGATGTAAATGATTTACTCTCTAAATTAAATAACCAGGTACCATAGATTAAGTTTACTCTAGAATTAGAAAAAGACAATTGCCTCCCTTTCTTAGATGTTTTGATACACAGAGAACCATTTCAATGTAAATTCAGTATTTATAGGAAACCGGCCAACAACTTTACTTATGTTCATTTCCTCTCAGGCCACCATCTTAACATAAAAATATCAATTTTTTCTTCTATGTTTTTACGAGCATTGCGCATTGACAGTCCCCAATATTTGGATAAAGAAATTGAATACATAAGAAAAATAGGGAAAGATTTATGCTATCCTTCACATATATTAGATATTAGTTATAATAAAGCCCACAAAAAGTTTTATAGTGTAAGTAACACGCAGAAAGAAAATTTTAAGAACATTGTCAGTTTGCCTTTTTTTTAACGGATTTGAAACTATTAAATCATTGTTAAAAGCTTTTAATGTCAACCTGGTTTTCTCCTATAATAACACACTAAAAGGAATGTTAATAAAAAATAGCCCCAGAGAAAGCAACAACATAATATATAAAATTCCATGTATAGATTGTCCCTCATTTTATCTCGGACAGTCTAGCAAGGGCCTAGAAGTAAGGCTAAGCCAACATAAATATTCTGTAAAAACTGAGCAAACATCTAATGCGATATTCATTCATTTAAGTGAAAACGACCACCAAATAAATTGGGTTGGTAGTTCAGTAATTGCAAGATCAAGAGATGTCTTATCACAAAATCTTTTAGAATCTGCTTTAATACAATTTACTTTTCATTGTAATTTCAATGTTAGTCGTGGCCTTTTTCATTTAGACCCTTGTATTTGTAATATGTTTAAGAATGACCCCAAAGATATAATTACAGACTTAAATAAAAATTAGTTGCCTTTGAGTTATCTTCGTTGTAATGTATGTTCTACCAGGTATTCTCTTGAATATGTATTGTGGAAAATGGTTTTGTTTACCCAAAGTTCTGAACAGCTGTCACCTATAATTCTTTAATTGTCTTGTCCTTGTATCTGAGATGGTTATCTTAAACTTTTAATCGCACCCATTGTTTATGCTTGTTTGGGAAGGTTACTCTCTTCCAGGTGTGTTTGATCTAGGTACTAATCGCTTTATAATCCCTATCTGTCAGTTATACGAATCTTCTTGGTTTGTCTTTTGTCCCATGTATGTCAATTCTGCTTAGTAAATGACGTGGAAACGTCGAAAGGTCTCGCAGTTACTGCTTCGTTTATTTTTCCTTTGTGGGATATATCGTTTTTATATATATTCTATATCTATAATCTATATCTTATTATATATTATATTATAATTATATGATATTATTATATACAGTGGCCTACCACAGAAAATAAACCCAGTCAGAAATCCACGCGCTTTTGTCTTTATACTCAGACATTGTCAAGGAGTTAATGAAGTACAATTGGAGATAAAGGTCTCAGGTACAAAACAAGATCAAGAATACCAGATGGTTAATTGTCAAAAGGGTTAGAAATTAAAGAGATCATCCAGGATTATCGATATTCACACGGTCACAAACCTAACCGAAACTACAAAGTATCTTTACAGTCCAAAACATGTAAAAACTGAATATATTAATTTTGTTGCTTATATTTATCTACAACTTTTTTCATAATGAAAGCATCAAGTTTAAATAAACCAAGACTTAAATTTAGAACATTTCTATTATTTGACTCTATGAAACAAGATTCAATGATATTCCTTTAACTGTGTCATTACATGGGATTAAGGCTCTTGCTTGACTCCAGTTAATGGGATGGTCTAAATCTATCTATGTATGAATAATGCATTAGATATTTGTCCAGTTCTCACAGAATATGATGTTGTTTAGACGTTGTGAAAGAGATTTACCGGTCTGTCCGTAATAGACTTTATCACACTTTTTGCAAGGCATTTCATATATGCAGCCTGGAAGATCTTTAGGAGAATTTTTTATTATCAAACTGTTGACATTAATATTACTGAAAATAACATTTATGTTAAATAGCTTTAAAATTCTAGGAATATCTAAAAACCTTACATCAAGGGGTAATTTTAGAATGTTATGCTTACTAAATTCAAGTTTGTCATTAGTTGAATAAAATATTTTTCTAGCTCTTTTCCATGCCACATCTATAAAATGTCCTTGGGTATTTAAGTTTCAATGCAATATCATAAATAGTTTTTAATTTCAGTGTCAATAAACTGCGGGCTACAGACACGTAAAGCCCTTAGGAACATCCCAGAAAAAACAGAGAATTTAACATTTTGATGGTGATTGGAGTAGTAATGAACAAAAGAGGCAAGATGTTAGTTGATTTTCGAAAGACTGAAAGGTGAAATTTCTATCATTTCTATGGACAGTTACATCAAGAAAATTAAAATTACAATTTCTTTCTTCCTTACAGTAAATTTTATAGAAGGGACTAAAATTATTGAGATTATTAAGGAATTCCTGGAGATTTTCGTGAACTGGCCAAATACAGAAGATATCATCCACATATCTAAACCAAATAACTTTTTGGGGCAAAATTCTTGGTAAGAGTTTTATCTCAAAAAATTCCATGTAAATATTGCTAAGGACAGGAGATAAGGGATTACCCATAGCTATGCCAAACTTTTGTACAAAAAATTCCCCATTAAAACAAAATTTACTATCTTTGATACATAACCTCATGAGACTAATGAGGTTTGCTAATTCCTCCTCCAAATATTCAAGTAAGTCATCTACAGGCACTTTTGTAAATAAAGAGACAACATCAAAACTAACCATATTAAAATCAAAATTCAAATTTAAACTATTCAATTTGTTTATAAAATCAACATTGTTTTTAACATTCGTGTTAGAAATGTTTCCTACCAAAGGAGTAGGAATTTTTACAAGCCATTTAGATAAATTATACTTAACTGAGCGCACTGAACTAATGATTGGTCTGATAGGGTTATTGATTTTATACGTCTTGACTAAACCATACATATAAGGTAGGGAGGCGCATTGCGGTGTAAACTGTTAAATTAAATGGTCAAAGCTCTTCAAAATGGATTTAATTTGTTTATTAAAATGGGAGTTCACTGTCTGTGTAGGGTCAGACCTCAGTTTCGTATAAGTATCAGTATCATTTAGCAATGTCATTATTTTACTTATATAGTCACTTTTATTCATTATTACCACTGCATTAGATTTATCTGCTTTTGTCACTTTCACTGTTTCATCTTCTCTAATTTTCTTAAAAGCCTGGAGAAATCTCACGGGTACATTAGGGGGAGAAGGTTTACTCATAGCACCATACACAATACCTTTACAAATATTGATATCATCAGGGCATAGGTTTTGATTAAATTTTTCTAAATAACAAAGGGATTTTGAGATGTCGACACAGTCCAGGTTACCATTAAATACACCAAAGCTTAACCCATATCCCAAAGCCGCTGTCGTAGCACTATCCACTGGTTTGTCTGATAAATTAATCATGAAGTCCACACTGGCATGCTTAGTACAGTTGCTTTCACCAATAAGATTTTTCAACTTGACTTGAAGCTTCCTTTCAAGACGGTTGCAGCACTTTCTCAATTTTCCGTAGCAATAATCCAGCATCCGGTTCTTCCAATCGACAGGAACCGTCTGATTAAAGCCATACCGTCTGCTTCTAAGTGTACAAAACGTATCATCTACTTCCACTTTTGTGATGTCGATGTGTTTCTGAAGTATGATGCGTTGAAACTCGTCGAAAGGTCGCTCTGCTAGACGAAGAATTCTCACTGGTAAAATCGACTTGGGCATCACTTGCTCGTTCATACACTTCCGTAGAAAGTTGAGTCGGAGTTTCAGTTTGTGAGCGATGATAAGAGCATTACAGAAGGATGTCACGAATAGAACAAGGCTCGGAAAATTCAAAGAAAAGGCGTAGAAGTTGCGTGTGGTTTCCATTATGCTTAAAAAATCACTGTAGATGCACGTGACTTCATAAATAAGCGAATACCACAGGAAAATAATAGTCAGAAATCCAAGCACTTTCGTCTTTACTCAGACATTGTCAAGGAGTTCATGAAGTACAATTTGCATGGAAAAGAGCTAGAAAAATATTTTATTCAACTAATGACAAACTTGAATTTAGTAAGCATAACATTCTAAAATTACCCCTTGATGAAAGGTTTTTAGATATTCCTAGAATTTTAAAGCTATTTAACATAAATGTTATTTTCAGTAATATTAATGTCAAGAGTTTAATAATAAAAAATTCTCCTAAAGATCTTCCAGGCTGCATATATGAAATGCCTTGCAAAAAGTGTGATAAAGTCTAAAGTCTATTTCGGACAGACCGGTAAATCTCTTTCACAACGTCTCAAGCAACATCAATATTCTGTGAGAACTGGACAAATATCGAATGCATTATTCGTACATATGAGAGATTTAGACCATCCTATTAACTGGAGTCAAGCAAGAGCTTTAATCCCATGTAATGACACAGTTAAAAGGAATATCATTGAATCTTGTTTCATCAAGTCAAATAATAGAAATGTTCTAAATTTAAGTCTTGGTTTATTTAAACTTGATGCTTTCATTATGAAAAAAGTTGTATATAAATATAAGTAACAAAATTAATATATTCAGTTTTTACATGTTTTGGACTGTAAAGATACTTTGTAGTTTCGGTTAGGTTTGTGACCGTGTGATATCCGATAATCCTGGATTATCTCTTTTAATTTTTACCCTTTTGACAATTAACCATCTGGTATTCTTGATCTTGTTTTGTACCTGAGACCTTTATCTCCAATTGTACTTCATTACTCCTTGACAATGCCTGAGTAAAGACGAAATCGCTTGGATTTCTGACTATTATCTTCCTGTGGTATTCGCTTATTTTAATCGAAGTGCGTCATCTACATGATTTTTAAAGCATATATATATATATATAGATATATATATATATATATATATATATATATATTATATATATATATATATATATATATATATATATATATATATATAGACTACAATACTAAGTCCATTTCGCATGTACCATGATTTTCCTCCTTAGCCGCTTGATAGTGTGATAAGTAATATTCAGGCTACTATTAATGCTGCAGCTTTCTTTTCAGAGAGTTTCTGAGAAGCAAACCCTCATTTTTGTTAAAAAGGAGGGTTCGCTTTATTTATTGGATTTTTCAGCATACCACACGGTGGTAAATTTCCCATCCCATAAGACATCCTATAAAGAGTATAAATTCTACTGGGCATGCACGTAGTGTAACATTTGGCTAAGCTTCTGAAGGTTATTGCTGAACTTGAGTACATTACTAACAACTTTTCTGGAACACTCTTTTTGGTAGGTGACAACATATATTAGATTGTCCTATGAATTAATACATACAGCTGACTGAAGTTCCTTTCAACACTGACACTATGTTGTACAACAGTGTAAGACATTTTTCTTACAATATGGATAAAAAAGCGTAAAATGAATGATTTACCAAGTGCACCTTCAAAAAAATTTCAGTCTCGAAGAGACAGTTGTGCTACAGCTTCGTACAGGTATTTTATCTTCTGGTGCTCACTGGCGTCCTGGTTGGAGTCGTCCTAGCGCCCCCTTGTAGCGCCAGAGATGCTGGTTTACAGTACACTTCATCAGCTCATCGCCAGTGTCACCATTCAGATATTTGTAATGTCTTTACAGTTTTCACTCAATGTACTCGTTTCGAATTCTCAAGAAAAAAAAAGATTTTTTCAAGAAAGAATGAGTATTTGATTGAGGACTACTTAGAGTCTGGCCTTTTTGATAATGGGGCTCATTAGCTTCATGAAAACCTTCGATGTTCCTTAACCTCTTCCTTCAGCAGACATTTTACTTCCTAAAACAGGAAAACTTAAGGTTTATGAGCTACAGGGTTAAATGAAGCCTCATGCAGGTGACAATAAATCAAAATAATAAATACTTCACGTACAACCTTCACTTATCAATTAATTGGCTATTTAGCTAAGACAATGAGAAAATGCAATTGTATTTGGATTGAAATTCATAATAAAAAATATATCAGTTCAAATATCTTTAAAGCCCACTATATTTCTATAACCACCCACATTTCAAACCTTGCATAAAAAAAATTGTACATTGATTTACCGTTATAATCTTCTAAATTACAAACAAACATGAATATTACTAGAAATTTGTAAAAAAAATAACAGATATAGTTAAATCTCAAAGATTATGGAATGCGCTCCACCTTAGTGAAACCATCATGGATATAATCAACAGTACTACTGCTACAGTGTCCTCTTAAATTCTATTCATCCAAAGGTACTTCGAGATTAAATGAAACCACCACCAACATTTCACCAAGTATTCTGCATCGGAATGACATACTATATTTTCCACACACACACACACACACTATATATATACACAGTATATATATATATTTATATATATATATATATATATATATATATATATATATATATATATATATTCATTTAATCTCGAAGTACCTTTGGATGAATAGAATTTAAGAGGACACTATAGCAGTAGTACTGTTGATTGTGACCATGATGGTTTCACACTGTGTGTTTGTGTGTATGTATGTATATTATAAGCTTCAAAAATCATAGTACATGCACGTGACTTCATGATATTAGCGAATACCACAGGAACAATAATAAGCAGAAATTCGTACCGAGCGCTTTCGTCCTTTAATGAGACATTGTCCAGGCACGAGGTACGAATTCCTGCCTACTATTGTTCCTGTAGGTATTCGCATATATATATATACACACACACATAAATACACACACACTACAACACATATATATATATATATATATATATATATATATATATATATATATATATATACATATATATTCATACACTTGAAGGTGGGGCCCTAATAAACTTACCATAAGGATATTGCCGATCTTACTGTTCACTTACAAGGTTAAAATAAAAAGAGAAGGAATAATATCTGAAGGACCTTGCTTAAGAGGGATTCTGGAGAGAAATTCTCAGGATAACTAAAATACATGCATTGACTATACAAAATCAGAAGACGAGGGCATCCTGCAGCACCACAGATAATGAACAATCGATGCCAACTGAGTGCTGGGTATGAGACTTCAATGGCACTGTTCATATGTTGGTTGTAAATGGAGATTCGTCGGTATAACCAGCAAGCATTCTGTCGTGGCAGAGGGGACAACAGCGCAAGCACTCCTTTCTGCTGTAGAGAAAGGCATACGATCACTTGATAAATTCACGGTAATAGCGAGTGTACGAGGTTGGAGCTGAGGGATCCTCTTGACATAAAACACTAATGAATAAACTTGTAACAAATTTTACATGACAGGTCAGGTCTATGTAAAAGTTGCACTTGGAAACAGAAACATTTAGAAAAAATAAAAAAAACTAAGTGACTGGAAAGTCTAAATTCCTTACTGTACCTTAAATCTGAATACATGCCTCCTGTAGTCGTTCCAATCGAAGGACGTGGGGAAGGGCACTAAGTTTAAGATACTAGAACTGAGTCATTCAACCATAGAGGCTTATCGGCTCCGAAGGCGCGGACAGTCAAGGTGTGACTTGCTTGGCGGTGTTTTCGTCTCTCTCGATGTCGAGCGATCAGGGCTATTTATAATCTCGTAGGATCGCCAGCTTCGAAGCCCAGAAGGCATCCAGATACATTCTGGGTACGTCCACTATACCTTTTTGCAAATGCTAGGCGGTTGATGTGTCCAACTCTGTCCTTGCCTCAAGTCATAGAAGAGGTGCAAACGTCATTCAGACAGCCAGGCCTCTTCTCCGAGTTTGGGTCAGTAATCTGGAATAAGGGGCTTATTGCAGTCACGGAGCTCAAGAGAGGATTAAAAGCAACAAGGGAAATCAGAATGAGAGCGAAGGGGCAAATCTCCGCAACCAACACTCAGCGTGTCTAGGCAAGCAACTGAATTAACAGAAGCCTATTAAGTGTGTATGTTATAGGAAGTATTACTTTTATTCTTGAAAGGCGAGTTGCCTTGGGAGTACTAACTCTCGTAGAAATATATATTATAATATGTATAACTGAATCACGAAAGTTTGGAACGCGATAAATGGATAAATAAAGGTATAAGCCACGAAGGAAAGATAAACAACAGAGTAGCTCCAAGATCTTTCGACTCAACGTCATTTACTTAGCTAAGTAAAGGACGTTGAGCCGAAAGATCTTGCAGATACTCCGTTGTTTATCTATCCTTCGTGGCTTATACCTTTATACTATAATAAACACACACACGCACACACACACATATATATTATACACACACACACACACACACATATATTATATATATATATATATATATATATATATATATGTGTGTGTGTGTGTGTGTGTGTGTATGTATGTATATTTTACATCCATATATACATCCATCATAACATAGCACACGGGTATGGGACTATGATTGTGCATGTTAGTATGTATGTAGCCTCCTAAATTTCTTTATCACATATATATATATATATATATATATATATATATATATATATATATATATATATATATATATATATCTAGTGTGGCTATGTAAACATAACCTTTTCATTTGTAGCCTTCATTTTACTTTCAAGGAACGCTGTCATCTTTTGGCCGGGGCTGCCAGAATAATTGCAAGAAGGATGGTGTTTACAAAACCCCTGACTCGACGTTCTTAACCTATCAAACTTACTGCAGAAGCCCCAAGTGTAATGATGGTGACGGCACCGAAGATCCAGGTGATTAAAGATATCTGCATTCGTTTTATATTTAGTTTGAATTTTCCCACTTTTATAATAACTGACTAAATGAATTCTGTTTCTACCTTTTCTGTAATAAAATGGCCCTGACAAATGTTAAAGATGGATCAATTCTCTCCTTTTTGATGTGTTATTCTATCTGTGTCGTTCCTCACTAAGAGGTGTATAAGTAGTGGTCACAGCGTTGGTTCAGACACCTCTAAGAGATTGCTAATCGTATTCATATTCAGAGGCAACGCTTTATTCCATCAAATCTTCCCCTTTCAGAAGTCTGAATCAATAACAAATCTGCAATAGCGAATGATTTTTGTAATATCAACAGAGAAGCAATAACATAAAAGTATTGGAGTCTTCATCGTCATAGAGCAAATCATATAACTGACTTATTAACAGCCTCTGGAAAGATAAGTGACTTGGCTGCATTCATG
>NC_061107.1:143827081-143852081 GCF_015104395.2 Macrobrachium nipponense
GGAAGACGTGGATGGAATCTTCAGAAGCTGAAGGCTGGGGAGCGGCTGGCGGTTGGGGGGCCGCGGGTCCTCTCTGGCCCTAGAAGAGGACATGGAATGCATTAGAAGAAAGATGTGGACGAAATCCTCAGAAACTGAAGGCTGGGGAACGGTTGGCGGTTGGGGGGCCGCTGGTCCTCTCTGGCCCTAGAAACACATGGAATGCATCAGAAGGAAGAAGTGGACGGAATCCTCAGAAGCTGAAGGCTGGTGAACGGCTGGCGGTTGGGAGGCCGCTGGTCCTCTCTGGCCCTAGAAGAGGACATGGAATGCATCAGAAGGAAGATGTGGACGGAATCCTCAGAAGCTTAAGGCTGGGGAACGGCTGGCAGTTGGGGGGCCGCTGGTCCTCTCTGGCCCTAGAAGAGGACATGGAATGAATCAGAAGGAAGATGTGGATGGAATCCTCAGAAGCTGAAGGCTGGGGAACGGTTGGCGGTTGGGGGGCCGCTGGTCCTCTCTGGCCCTAGAAAAGGACATGGAATGCATCAGAAGGAAGAAGTGGACGGAATCCTCAGAAGCTGAAGGCTAGGAAACAGCTGGCGGTTGTGGTGCCGATGGTCCTCTCTGGCCCTAGAAGATGACATGGAATGCATCAGAAGGAAGAAGTGGATGGAATCCTCAGAAGCTGAAGGCTGGGAATGGCTTATGGTTGGGGGGTCGCTGGTCCTCTTTGGCCCTAGAAGAGGACATGGAATGCATCAGAAGGAAGAAGTGGATGGAATCTTCAGAAGCTGAAGGCTGGGGAACGGCTGGTGGTTGGGGGGCCGCTGGTCCTCTCTGGCCCTAGAAGATGACATGGAATGCATCAGAAGGAAGACGTGGATGGAATCCTCAGAAGCTGAAGGCTGGGGAACGGCTGGCGGTTGGGGGGCCGCTGGTCCTCTCTGGCCCTAGAAGAGGACACGGAATGCATCAGAAGGAAGACGTGGACGGAATCCTCAGAAGCTGAAGGCTGGTGAACAGCTGGGGGTTGGTTTGCAGACTGTATGATCACAAGAGACTTAACTTGAGAGCATTACTAAATCTTACAAAAACTTATGTTACCTTCAGATGCTATCTTACATTGTATTGGGTCAGTGAATGCAAGTAATGGAAGGATTGATGCTGTGGACAAAGATAGTGATGACCGAGACATAGGGACAGATGTAAACAGAATGTCAGCAAAAAGCAGTATGAAGGTGTAAACACTGAGGACAGAGATGAATGCGATTTTGAGGATTTTCCATTAGGCCCAAGCTCTTATGGGGACTCCACCGCTATTAGATAATAGTCCTGTTGTAAAAACTTTAGCTCAAGTCATCAATCATTTTGGAAATCACGACACTGCACAGGCTTTAACGAAAGTACGACAGACACCTCCATTTCTAGAAGAGGATTTGACAGACCAGGAGGTTCAGCTCCCATTGGTAGAGGACAATGGCCAAGTGCTTTCAAGGGGAAGATGAAACGCCCACGTAACTTAGCTCTGAATGTTAGTGGAAATGTGGCACATGCTAAATCGCATGGATCTAATCACTGATTAACAATATATGGGAACTATATATATCAGGTTGCTCTCTGGACAGTAATTTTATTTGGTTAATTTAGATTTTCTGCTTAGGACTCTACGTACATGACTATAAAAGACAACTATATTAAAACTATTGCTTTTAAAAAATGAATGTAAAAATAAAACTTCATTATATTCTTATGAAAAGCATCATAGTTAGATGTTAAAGGGTAAGCTCGATGGTTAATAATCCTGACAGTATTCCTCATATTTTTCATAACACACACTCGAGAAATTCACGCTGGGTAATAAACCATGAAAATGTAAACTTCTGTTTGACTGTTTCCATGGTATATGTTATTTTTTATGCATCAAGGGAGTCGAAGAATGATGCAATATGCTCATTAAAAAAATATGAATGTTAGATATTATATCCATAGCAATACACTATAGTTTGCGAGTCATTATAATATTTTCTCTTATATTTCTCATAACAAGCGTTTAAGAAATCCGCGCTGAATCCTGTAAAGGTGGGCTCTCTAGATATAGATATATCTATTTCTGAGCTTTTCTCTACAAATAAATCAAGAAAAGTAAGCTGTTTGACTGTCTTTCCATTGCGAATTTTGCTTTTACTATTGAGCATTAAGCAAATATCTGGAAAATATATATGTAATGTTTATAAAGGGGTTAAATTCCTTAGGCGTGCTCGACAACCATGTCTGTTCTTCAAATTTCAAACGTATGGTAGCAAAGGTTACAGACACAGCATTTCCCATAGGCGGTCCTTCAATCTCTAGTAAGTACATATTATTAAAAATGAAATAGTTGTCTTGTGTTACCAAGGTTGCTTAAATGTGCATATTCTATTAACTTTTCATTAGAAATGCTGGCTGCTAACTCCGAAGCTTACATAATACACAACACTTTTTTAACAATAAGAGGCCAGCATTATCTGGGAACATTATTTTTTTATTCTTCTATAAGGCACACTTCAAAACAAAATTTTGCACGAAAAGCTGTTGACCTAGTTGTATCTGCTCTCTATCCTAGACGCACAGAAAAATCAACTCGGTGGAAGCGGAGGGTAGGGATCTTTACTCAACGATACGAGTATGCTATATTCTACTGGAAATTACAACTAAGGTAAAAAGCTAAGTACAATGTGAAAAGCATTACAGTAACCCGAGTTCATAGTGTAGCATATTTTCATGCTGCCTTTATAAAAAAATAAAAAATAAAATAAAAAACATTACAGAAAATCCCATTTGTTAATAGTATAAGAAACAAAAAGATGTAATACAAGCTACATTTTAGTGTACTCACTTCTGCAGAAGTACATGTGCATTATATATTATCTGTAAGTTTTAAATTACACATGGCATAGTTTTATGCATAAAAATAATTTTCTAATACGATTACAAACATTATAAAACTACAATATAGAAAGAAAAAAAAATCTAGCGCGCTGCTATAGATATATTCATAAATTGGGAGGCACCTCAGAATCAAGGGAATCTTTAAAACTTTCACGCAGGTGCACTATTACAAACATCAGAACATTACTCTTTAATTCATGGAAACATTCTATCTGTATTTTTGCTTCGAAGGTTGTATATGCAGTTAACACAAAAGATCCGCCGTGTCATAGAATCATAATGGCTGCATTTCATGGAACATAACTAAGTACTGGCCACCTCACTACCTACTCTGGCTTTATAATTCTATCCTGACCACAGCAAACTTTCCTACCCGTGGGATTTATCCCGGATATCGAGTACTATATAGGTGATCGGATGTTTTACCCCACATTCGCCACCGGTTGCTAGCTAATTATATCACTTTCCGAAAACCATTCAAAATGCTTTGCTAAAGACATGAATTTTATTTACTTAGCGTCTATAGATTAGAAACTTTTCAGCTTCCTGCCAACGAATTTCGTCTGTAAAGACGTGGAGAATGACTTCATTGCCAACATCATGTTAAAAGCGTGTAACAATTTGAATTAGTCAGCCTTCTTTCTCGTTTTCTTTTATTAACGTTTTCTATGAATGCGCAACAATTAGACTCCTCTGACTCTCTTAATTTCTAACAAAAATGTTGTTTCCAAAGAGTTGTGACATTCAATCACTATTTTGTACAAAATGACACAAGACTACCGACTTAATTTTAATATTCAAACCTATTCCTGGACTTTAATCGCATTCGTTATCAATCTTGAGAATTATATTGCCCAAGAAAATAACCTATAAAATTATTATTAAACAAAGTAACCATTCTCATGAATGACGTAGATTTTTGCAACCTAAGACAGTCGCATGCCACATCAACACTGCAAACACTTAAATTCACATACTCAGTATTGTATGAAAGATGTTGCCTCGGTTAATGATAGTCAAAAACAGTGATAGGCATTTTTCACCCTCACTAGTGTTCTGGCTCAGAACTAGACCTAAAAGTGGGTAGGTTTGCTGTCCGTTTTGGCTTCACCGTTATTGCTGCCTCCATACATTAATCTCGTTTTTATACTGTAATTTACGACTGGAAGCGTGATTCATCAGGAATGTAACCGTTATATATTCATCCTTATTGTTTTGTGTATAAATATCTGGTACTATTCCTGCAGATTACTCATAAAAAAGTTATTAAAGAGGATAGAGTTCAGAACAAACTACTTCTATGGCAATCTGATAAGCCTTTATTCATGAGGCACAGGTGGCGGATTTAAGGAGGGGGCCACCAGGTCAAGTCCCCCCCCCCCCCCCCTTCCCCCCACCCCACCCCCCCCCCCCCCTTGATAGATTAATGTGTAAACCTGAAAGCTATGATTAAATTCTGATAACGTGTAACCACTGTGCACAGGTAAGATATTGATTGGAACACTGAAAACAAAGTTATATAATTTGCTTTTCGTGCTTGTATTAATGCCTATCTACAGGTGTTGGAAACAATGTAACAGTCTTCAGAATTATAATCTCTCTCTCTCTCTCTCTCTCTCTCTCGTCTCTCTCTCTCTCTCTCTCTCACACACACACACACACACACACACACACATTGATAGAAAAAATTTTGTTATAAAGCCAACACGGTTTCAGACAAAACAGATCCTGTCTATCAAACGGTATTTACGACAGTAGTAGAGCAATAGATATACTATACGTAGATTTCCAAAAGGCCTTTGACAAAGTTCCACAAGAAACTAATGACAAAAGTTAGAGCTTAAGGAATTGTAGGAGAAATAGCAAACTGGATCGAAGACTGGCTAACTAATAGAAAAGAGAGAGTCGTGATAAATGGTGAAGAATCAGAATGGTCAGATTGTATGCTTCCATAGCAAGATAGCCAAATTTGCAGATGCCATCAAACTGGGTGCAAATGCAGCTGACCCAGATGCAGTGGAAAGTTTAAGAAATGTTCTAAGGAAAATAGGAGTGGTCAAAAATATGGCAAATGCCTTTTAACCTTAATAAATGTAAAGTGTTACACATAGGAACAAATAACCCTCGTACCAACTCCATGCTGCTTGGGAATGACATACATAGTGTAGAACAAGAAGAGGAGCTAAGAGTTATTATCACCAAGAAGGCACAGAAACTAGTGGGATACATAAAGAGCCAGTTCAGATACAAAAATTAGGACACGGTGCTGCAGCTCTACACATCGATAGTTAGACCATATCTTGAATATGCAGTACAATTTTGTTCACCAACACTAATAAAGGACATAAAGTTAATTCAATCCATCAGGCAAATAGCTTACCATAGACGACTAGAGAGCCTGAACATGTATGACCTAGAAACACGACGATTGCGATTACAACTAATAGACACATTCAAAATACTGAAAGGCATAACAAAAGTAGACAGTAACCTCTTCACATTAAATGGAAACCAGACAAGATATGATGGATGGAAACTAGAACTGAAGAGATGTAACACATTGCATTTTGGGAACTTCTTCACGTGCAAGATATGACACATGGAATAAACTGCCACCAGAAGTTGTAAACAGCAGCAGTGTAGAATAGTTCAAAAGAAAGCTAGACAGAATCATTATAACACTGAATGAATTGTAAAATCTGTTCCTAAAGATAAGTGAGCACATGATGTCTCCTCGGATGGACTCGTAAGTCTTTGAGACATCCTAATCCTAGTAACTCCTTGTAATTCCGTACATATTGATATATATGTATCGTATGTGTGTACACACACACACACATATATATATATATATATATATATGTGTGTGTGTGTGTGTGTGTGTGTGTGTGTGTGTACACACATACGATACATATATATCAATATGTACTGAATTACAAGGAGTGGCGTGTGAGAGAGAGAGGGAGAGTTAGAGAAGTTTAAGCGCTATGAGGATTTAAGTCTAAATGAATGCTTTCATTTCGTATGAAAGCTGAAACAGTGGATATCACACAAAACGTTTTGGGCATGCAAAGAGACCCTGAAGTCTCTGCTTTGTTTTCCAAACCTGTCAACACCTTTGATTAGAGTTCCCGAGATCTCCATTGTGTTTTGGAATCCTGTCACCACGTCTGATAGGGACTTCTGTCTCGATTGGATACATGTCTTTGTTGAGCTAATACGTTCATGACTGGTTTCATATTCGTACGTCTTTGCCAAATAGCACGTGCAGATTTCACGATTTTTTTGTAAAGTTACGTCATATTAGAAGCTTCTAGAAAGGATTGCATCATCTTTTGCATGCCCAAAACGTTTTGTGTGATATCCACTGTTTCAGCTTTCATACGAAATGAAAGCATTCATTCAGACTTAAATCCTCAAAGCGTTTAGACTTCTCTAACTCTCCCTCTCTCTCTCTCGCACGCCACTTTTGAGTTCATATCAACATAACGTCAAGATTTATACTTAGACATTGGTCACTCGTAAATTTTAGATTTCGTATTTATTAGAGTTATTTAGTATTATTTAGTGCTTTTTGTGGAATCTGAACAAACATTATACAAGTGTGCAACGGTACCTTTTGAAATATTGTGAATTGGTGAAATTGTGAAACAAGCTGCAGCAGAAAGAAAATTGGTACCAAGGTAATGTGTTATATTTTTATTAGTTGCAACAAATGATTACAGTGGTTTGAGTGAAACGATTTCAATTTTTACACATTGCAAATTTTTGTGTTTTGTATTTGTTTAATTTTTTCTTATGAAGTGTATTTTTTTTTGCATTATCCATTTTCTTATTGAAGTGTGTGTTTTTATTTTATATTCTGTTTGATTAGTGCTGTTTACAATTTTGGCATTTCCCACATTTTTCTGTGTTTTCATTAGCATTCACAATTTGATTAACTTAGTTGTTTTCATTAATTAATCATTGCACATTTAATTGAATTTAACACTTGTGAATTAATTTCCATTTACTTAGAATTCTTTTCAAGTTTTGTTGTTGTTTAGCACTTGTGAATTAATTTCCAAATTTTAATTATTACCTAACACTTTTGAATTTTGATTGAATTAATTTTCTTGAATTTTGTGATAAATTAATTTTGATTTAATTTTACTTAATAATTCAAGAATTAATTAAACTTTGCTTTGTTTTCAAGTAACAGTAATTTTCCCTGATATTGTGAATTTCACTTAGAAATTTTGAGTTTAATGATAAATTTTTGTATTTAAAATTTGTATAACTGTTTACTTTTTCACCAGTATTATATGATTATATTTAGGTAGAAGCATAGAGTGGTGATTGAGCTGTTTTCCTTCAATTTACTTGAAGTGACTTAGAACCAGGGAAGTACTTAGACCTCTGAAATCAGGGAAATACTTAGACTTTTAAAGTTGTTGATGGAGTGATGCCCTTTGATTAATTCAAATACTTACAAAATTACCTCACACCTGTTTTCATGAACTTAGTCTGATTTTCTGCAATACTGGTAAGTGGTTTAAGGGATCATTGTTGCCTTTAGAGTATTCAGTCGTTTAGTACCTGTGATGAAGGTTCAGGTGTCTAGCTGTTGTGAGGTAACAATTAATGAATGGTAAGTGTAGTAACCAGATATTTGGCACTTCGTCACAATATATATAAATATATATAATACTATATATATATATATATATATATATATATATATATAGATAGATAGATATATATATATATATATATAAATATATATATATCTATATATATATATATATATATATATATATATATATATATATATAATATATTAGAATCCTAAGTGCCCTCCTCCCCATTAAAGATTTCTAGATCCGCCACCGTGAGGCACTTTCCGCTCTTGCCGTTACAGGTGAACTTTTAAATTAAAGTTACATTTCATTTGCGTTAGGCAATGAAACACGGAGCAGAGGAAAAAATATTTTGACGCCTACTGCAAGGCCGAATTATCGAAGTGAGATTTACTGCAAGTAAGGACAGAATCATCATGAGGACACCCATGATAAATATCAAAGCACATATTAAAGGGGAACACTATTAGAGGAAGGATATCCAGACCTTAGCGTTTGAATTATCATTATAAGTCTATTTAAACAAACAAGAAAAAATCAACAACAAGGAAGTTCCTTATTGAAATTCCAGCGTAAAATCACCCTGAGATTTAAATTACTTAACGAGCGTCAACAAGCAATGGAATGGGGCCCAGGATTGTGCTGGAAGTTTTTTCTATGACGTTATATTTTTTTCTTTTCTATTTTTTAGAAAAAAAAAATTTTTACGTTTCACCACCTGTTCCTAATTGATAGCATAGCAATATCATATTTCGAGACGATCTCCCCATCACTTTTATTTGGCAGGCTAAAAAGATTGCGGAAATATAAATATGATGAATTTCAGCTAATTTTCGGTACTTCTGTAACAACTTTCAGGCTACTAGAGATGCTTGAAGGTGACGGTACCTCTATCAATGTCGTAAAAAGATTGGCATGCTACTTAAATTGTGTTCCCATTTAATATCTGAATACCAGACTAAAAGTCGTAAGTCGTGAATACCCATGACCATAGATATTGCACCACATAAGGACAGAAAAACTCTTACGAAACAAGTGAAAATCGTTGTATCAGTGCAATAACGACAGTGATAATGGTGAGCTGAGAAAAGGACCAAGTTTTTAAGACGTGAAACAAAACACCAGTCATGCTATACAGTGGCTTGTCGCCAACCCGACTACTTCATATGACAAAAACCACCACGGTAATATTCAACACAACTAGAGTCAACAAAATTATGACTGACGAGAGGCACAACTTGCAATTATCAAATCCTCGAACTGAATCAACTGGAGAGATATTTTGAGTACTCGCGCTCATCGTTGCTTCGATCTATTATTAGGTTTCAGAATTAAGTCGCATTTTATTATCGTTTATCATCGCTTGGAAAGTTCTGTGAGACTTGCTCTGCACCACCATCTGGGAACATGACAATAAGATTCGGATAATCCTCGTGTTATCGTGGCAGTTTGCAGAGGCAACAACCCAATTCCCTACTTCCAAACGAAGCTTGCTTAGAAAGTTTAACGCTGTTTCTCATCTCTCACCTGATGTTTGCAGGTAGGACTAAGCAAATGACTTCTGCTTACAACAGTCGCATTTGTTCGTTGGCTTACTCTTATTTGTACTCAAGGGCAACAACAAGGCTGACTGGTTGGAATGGAGGTGTCGTCACGAGAAAGAAAAGTTGACCACAGATTAACGGTATCCATCTTACCGTATTTAGAAAACCATGACTCTTATTAGTTTTTCACCTCTGAAACATAACTTATCACTACTTAATAATGATAGAAGTGGCACTGATTACCGAGTTATTTTTTAAACTTCTTTACTTATATTCATAATACACTATAGGTTTTTATGAAGATATTAGAGGGGAATGTGCAGTAATATATTTTAACACTACTATGGCTCTTGATTGTCAATATTATAGCCTCGTTACAGAAGTTCCTTAGTTCATAAAGGGTATTTTAACCTTCATTGAAGCAACAGAGGAGAACTGTTTAAATTCTTCAAAATCTACACGGAAAACCCATATATTAATTAAGCAATAAGCTGCTGTCATCTCGTTATGAATCCACGAATATCCTTGGATCACACTATTCTTTTCTTTTTCGGACATAGGCTTGCGCACATTGACTTCTACGTTACAAAGTTACTCTCAGTCATCATCGACGGTTGTTGTATCCTATTTGTAACTGAGAAAAATTGACGTGCATGTATCCAAACAACAAATGCTCCAGCAGGATAATGTCATAATCATTGGCAAAGGCAAAATTTAATTCAATTCACAGTGCTTCATGCTGCAAAGGAGGCAGTATGCAATTTTGTTCGCGGAAATGATAACCAGTATCTTTAGCTGAAAAAGGTTTATAGATTATAGGCATGAATATGATAGCGGTTAAGATTACCTCGAAGGCATCACATTAGATGTAAAGGAAAACAAAGAGACAGACAAAGGGGGTCAGTTTAAATTCAAACATTTTCGTATCTGTAGGATAAAAGACCCTAGCGCTGGATGATGACGCAAGCGACAGCATTCGAAATTGGCATTTTGGTAGGATTTGTTAAGAGACAAATAGTGTGTACTATTTCAGCTATTCAGAGGCCGTTCTGCAAAAATGAAATTTATGGAGAGTATTAAATCATTCACACTTACTATTTTGCGAAAAGTCTGGGGAAAACGTGCTACTAACGCGCCCAGTAGTAGGGTAGTGTCTGCAGTGCACCTCACGTGCTGTACTGTAAGCATTACTTATAAAGGTCTCAGCAACGTCCCTTCGGCCCTAGTTGCAACCTCTTTTACTGTACCTCCGTTTATTTTCTCTTTCTTCCTTCTGACTTTCCACACTCGCAAAAAAAATAAAAATAAAATTGTTTCCTAGCGGGCTTTTCCTCCTGTTACACCTCTCTACTAATTTCCCTTTCAGCGCTGAATGACCTCATATGTCCCAGCGTTTGGCCTTTGGCCTAAATTCGATGTTCTATTCTATCCTACTAGTGCCACAGTCTCCCTCAATTCCAAACGAACGAAAAGCGTATGAGCAAACCACAGGATAATCGAGACCAGGGGAAAGACTCCAGAAAGAATAGAGGCAGGAAACAGAACAAGGAGTGAGGAAAGTGAAGAAAACAGGTCATGCAGTAAAAAGAAAAAACAAAGAACTGAGGAGCGTTCGAAGTAAACAATCTGAAATACAAAGAGGGAAGCAAAACAAGATACTCTCAAGTAATGATAATGAAGAGTATACACATGAGAAAATACAGGAAAAAGAAAGGTAATTACGAGATGAACGATCATATTTCAATTTAAGTGGACAAAAATACGCCATAAAAGGACAACTTAAAGTCGTTTCATTAAAGTTAGGAAAACGTTCGGCCAACAGCTACGACGATTGATAAAATTCGAATTATGAAAAAATGACCATAGTCTATTTTTATTGTAAAAGCTTTGAATCTGATTAAAGTAAATGGCCTTGTAAAAGCAATTGACGATGAAATCTGAGACAGGACGAAAATAAGGGCTAAAATCGATCAGGGAATAATCATTAAAAACTAGGCGTGATCCGACCCCTAGCTTACTCGGAAAATGTGCACAATTATCCCCTGACGCATAAGTTGTAAACTTTATATTTCTAACTTAACGTGAGGCGGTCTTCGTGATTAATACTCATAATTAGTACTACTCATACTAACAGCAAGGCTCAAATAAAAAGGACACAAATTAAACGTGCTCGTATACTGTAAAAACACAAAATAATTGAAAAGTAACATAGCCTCTAAATTAAAACGTGCTAAAATTTACAGATAAATATTTTATTAGAAATAATATTTCTGTACTGTTTAACATGCACTTCATTAATTTTCAGGCCTTTTATACCCCCAAAAAGAACAACAACAACAAATTAGTTTATAGGGTTACTCCCCGAGTAAGCGAAAATGATCTAAACTTGCCCAGGGAAAATAAAAGCAGAGGGTGATGGTATATACATATAAAAACCGTAAAAGTTATTGATATGAAAGGAACTGATTTCGCTTTTTAAATCGTAAAGTGAACCCCACAATTAAAGAAATATATTGTAATATGATAGACAAAGTTATAGATATAGCCTTAAAAAAACAAGTAACTATCTAAGCAACACAGACAACAGTTACGAATCTATAAACATAATGAAAGACTGACAAATCTGTCTATATAAAGCAGGAGTTTAAGAATTAACTTTCTTCACCGACGACAAATAAATCTCACAAAGAGGTACTGATACAGTCTGCAATTGTAGAGCAAGGCTGTCAAATTCCTGGTTGATTCATTGAATTTTTTTAAAAGTTTGTGGGCCGTCAAAAGATAAGTTTACCAAAGGGTAAGATATTCACGCATCAAAGAGCTGATACATCTCTGACTAATGCAACAGTAATGAGGTACTAAGAGCAATTAAAATTTAACGGTAAATTACATTTGATTTTACACTTCCTGCAATGGAGGCAGTAAGTATTTCATTCATTCACCAGCATCCTGTCAGTCAGTGAAAGAAGAAAGTTGGTGCTATTTTGACTTGTTATCCAAGCGTCACCTCCCAGATGCTAGACTATTGCTAGTACTGAACATGGCGGAAGCTCAATTGGACCCCGTGTTTAGTAGTAGCCCCTTGGGATCAAAGTAGTCTATTTCTATACTGTGTGGTCGACAAATTATATGAATAAACTATATCTTTAATTTGATCCCCGAGGAGCTATAGTACTAAACACGGCGTCCCAATGATCTTCCGCCATTTTGCGTACTACCAAGCCAAAGTGGCACCAGAAACTGGCTTGAACAGCATTTGCATCCCTCCATCTTTGCAAGATTTGCGTACCGGTTCGCTCAACAACCGTATCAACACGAGTCAATCATGCGTACAGTGAAATGATTGTGGCGTCGACGCCACAAAGTCAAGTAGACCTTGTCATCCGGGAAACATCCCACCTTGTGTCCTAGAATCAGACCCATCATAGCGATCGCCCTACTTACCAAACCGTGTTGTAAACAGGTGTCATTAAGCTACTGGATAATGCAACCGTTACCTACTACGTTAAAGGAAGGTGTGTCGTCTGTCTGTCTGCCTGTTTATGCCGCAACACAAGTTTCCCACTTTCCGCTTGAATGAAGCTCTGGGTCGCTTTCACTGTCTCTGTTCTGCATTCCTGACACACGTGTGTGTATACTATATATATATATATATATATACATATATATATATATATATATATATATATATATATATGTGTGTGTGTATGTGTGTGTGTATATATATATATGAATAACTTGATCACGAAATATTTAAAACGTGATGCTATGTATGAATAAAGGTAAAATGCCACAGAGAAAAATGAGAAACTGAGAACTGCCGAGATCTTTCGGTCTTAACGACCCTTTACTTTATATATATATATATATATATATATATATATATATATATATATATATATATATATATATATATATGTATATATATATATATATATATATATATATATATATATGCATACATACATACATACATACATACATACATATATATATATATATATATTGTGTTATATATAATATATATATATATATATATATATATATAATATATACATATATATATATGCATATATGTGTGTGTGTGTGTGTGTGTGTGTGTGTGTGTGTTTATGTATGTATGTAGACAGAGAGAGAGAGAGAGAAATCATCGTAATTGTCACTACCACGTCCCTACTTTAGGAACAGTGGATGAACCCTCCGTGAAGAAAACTTCCTCAACATTAATATACTCTTAAACCTACACGGAAGACTCATGAACACATAGCATACCATTCACTTTAATTGAAAAAGAAACCCACAAAATCACTTTGTAACTTGTTTACGTATTTACATTTAGTTTAATACTTGGAAGTAAACAAGTTACAAAGTGATATTGTGGGTTTCTTTTTCAATCTTCAGAAGAAAACTGAAAGAAGTTTTTGTTTGGTTCATTCACTTTAATGCGCCGTCTTGCATGCCTGAATAATACGAATTGCTTTTCCACAGCATTTATCCGGTCCTAGATCTTTCTCTTCCACACATGCATAACCTTTCTGAATAATACACTTTTCATCAGTCTGTCACCCACAAATCTTTTCACATGAATAAACCACCTCAACTAAGTCTGGTCCCTCTTTTCACAAAAACTAATATTTTTCTACTTTTTCTGTTTGTGTCCGCATACATCAATCACCCTTTCATTTCCCCTCATCCGACATATCCTACGCGCGTGGGCGCCGCACATAGTGGCAAGAGGGGCCAGTTGATCCCCGCCACTAAAATCATTGAAAAAATTTAAATATATATCACATTTAACTACAACACTTTGTTTTCCTTCCATTTTACAATATATTTTTTTGAGTTTAAGTAAATTAAAAGTATTATTATCTATTGTATAATATTTGTATGCAGTATTTAACCTGCGTTGTTCTTTCCAGAAATTCTTGAATTCAGCTGAACTACTGAAAGAAGTTAATGTAACATTGTATTTTTCTTTGTCACACCTTGCTTCACTTAAATTATTGACATCGCGCAGGTCCAATGCATATATATATATATATATATATATATAATATAATGATATATATATATATATATAGATATATTATATATATTATATTATATATATATATATATATACTATATATAATAATATATATTAATATAATATTAATTTTTCCCCTCTTGAAAATTTTGCTGTGGGCGCCCACGCCTACGCGAAAACCTCAGCGCAAAAGGTTCAGCTTCTTTCTTTCATGAGCATACAACATCCACAATTCACCTCCAAAAAAGGAGAATTGACTTGTGAGTCACATCATTCAATCGACCTAGTCTTCCATAGACAAATAATGTATCTTGCCACTCTGTGGCATCCACCCTGTTATCTTTCATGCTTCATCTGTTTAGTGGTTTACCTCTTCTGCTGCTACCATTTTACTTATTTACTACCAAATACCTACTTAATAGGAAGTGGCGTAACTAAGTAGGGTGAGGACGGGGACTGGCATCTTTACTATTCATCAAAGTCATTTTGAAAGACAAATTGTTAAGGCATTTCACAAAGAATTTTTGTAACATTGACAGCAATGTATTCTAGACGAAAATGTATGTAGCTCTAGAGTTGTTGTATTCTTTTGTAAATAATCTATTGAATAAAAACTTAAAGAAAAAAAATCAGTTGGACTTAGACGTTGTTATCAGCGAATTGGCTTCTAACAAAACTCGTATGGTTCAGTTGTAATCAGCTGTGTTGATTTTGTTTTAGATGTATGAAATAAAATAAACGACTGAATGTTAAGGTTTAAAATGTCCGTTTAATTTTCACCGCTTTAGTACTATTTAGCCCCGATGCCACAAGCTTAAGTTACGCCACCTCCTATAGGAATCATATGCTTCCATTCTTCCACCATTCCAGCTCACATTTACTGCTGCATCTTACTGGATTTCCAATGCCCTCAATCCAACTCATGCTGGATCATCTGCAAACATCACCAATCATTCATTCCATTCCAATATCACTCCTTTACCATTCAACAACTACGCCAGTTGTCATTTCCCTAATTTCTTGCTTCATTGAGTAATGGGGATTTTGAACAGCCATTTACTCATTAGTCTTGCTCTCATCCTTTACTTCCTTGTAATATTACTTACTCTTCCTAAAGTCATCGTGCACTTCTTTCCATTTGTGTTGATCACATGCCTTTTTTTTCTCACGTATCATCTAAACTAACCTTGCTATTGAATTGTAATCCAGTATACGAGTCTCTGATATGTCTGTATCTCAAAACCTTTATTCTCTGCAGTCAAATTCTCATTTCCTCATCTCACTCACCGTACCCACTGTTTTTATTCCCTCCTTCTCTCACAAAACCCACGGAATCCTCTTGAGGAGTAAGGACTTCATATTCAAGAAGTGTGAGAGCGCGTGCAAGATAGATGTGAATGGCAGAATGCAAATGGGGAATTTCAATTTAGGACTGATAAGCTTTTTGCATATATGTGTGAAATAGATATTTCTGTCAACTGGGGATTCATCCACAATTAGCAATTAACTATGAACATTAAATTGACCACTGCATAGTTCTTCCTTCATAGCGGACCGTCAAGGGGAAACTTTAGTAATATAAAATTATATATTATAATATTATATTTATATATTATATATATATATAGATATATATATTATATATATATATATATATATATGTATATATATATATATATATATATATATATATATATATATATATACACTACATATATAAACACACACACACACGCAATTAGTAGCACAGAAGCATAAACTTCAGGTAAATAAAATTAATATTGTTAGTAATTCAGCCTTTTCTAAATTTTTTTTCATAAAAGCATAATGTTATTCACACCAAAGATATTGATCGAAAGATAAACAGTGCAAACATAAATATCGTTGATATGGGAAATGCTGTTAAACGAGAGCTTACCTCTCTCTCTCTCTCTCTCTCTCTCTCTCTCTCTCTCTCTCTCTCTCTCTCTCTCTCTCTCTCTCTCTCTTTCTATCATGTACCGTTAGGCTCAAGGCCAAAAACACACAAGGGTCACTGCTATAATCATACTCTAAATACTGAAGAATCGATGATCCCCCATAACAAACTTTGCACTGCATTAGCAACTGCAACCGCATTGTATAATCAATTTCGTTTCCCTCGGTGGGTCATTCATTCCGTTTCATCCAGAAATTCATCTTATAGTTTTTGGATATTAAGGCCTTTTCTTTCCAGTACTTCTTTTCCAGCTCCTTGCTTTGGCTTTTTTCCTTCTCGCTTCTAAATTCTACCAGATTAGTCACACTCTGACTAATCTGCCAGTTGTGCAGAAGTGTTCGCATTTTATAGTGCGGCTTTGAACTAAGGATCTTGACTAATGGCTAAACCATCTCAAAACACTCTGATCCCTCTATTCCAATTATAGGTATATATCCATGCGTTTCTCACCATTTTATCTTTTATAATACTAAATGCTACAAAAATAGTTCATTCTAACTGCTTCAGCCCTCTTTCAGTCAAACTCAGTATCCACATAACACTCAGTGAGGCAGAGTTGACGCAACAGTACAGTTTCAGTTTCTCCACCATTCCCATTTGGCTTTCATGTAGTCTCTAAGTCTTTAGCCAACCTTGTGGACACTTTACAAATGCTTGATTAGTCTACTGCTCTCCTTGCATCTCACCAGCCATTTCCCACTATTTCTATCAAACAACTGTACAAATCAACCAGTTCAAATCTCCCGTCATACATACTAGCATACATTCACTCCCTTAACCAAATTTTTCCTCATTTTGTTTCGACCATCCTCTTGCAGTACTTTCATTTCTGAGACGCCTCTTCAGTATCTCCAGCTAACACAGTACATTCTGCAAATAACAACTATTCCACACTCCACATTCATAAGTCATTCTCTTACCAAACAACTTTAAATTTACCCCTGACTATACACTTCACTCAGTTAATAGAAATATTAAACAGCCGTTGACACAACACACCTTGGGTTAGTACCATATGTAAACTAAACTTGACTTGCTTCTTCGTATTTTAGCACAAGTTTCGTTTTCATAATGGAAATTTTCCATTTCTCACAATTTACCTTCTCTGCCTACATCCTCAACACTCTCCTCCATACTGCCTCTCTCGATTCTTCTCTAAGCTGCCAAACTTCTTACAAACTAGTTTATACAAAACAGCAGATCCACACAACCGACGGTGCTTTTCTTGTATTAGTCCTTCTTAAAACTGTCATTTTCACAATCAAAATAATACTTTAAACTTTTTCGGGCATATTAAATTACATTACCTTTTTAGTTCGTAGAGCGAACTTTAACATTTTTCCTTTTATACAGTAGAACAGTTATTCCTTTCATCCATGCTCAGGTGTACCTTAGAGTCCCTGAGCTGACACTCATTACATTAGTTTCATCAACTCTTACTGCACTTACATTCTGTTCTCAGACTTACAATAATCCATTTCATTCTTGTATCAATCAACTCAGCTTCTCTTCTATCTTTCAAATTCACCAATTATTCAAGATACTAACTTTCTCAACACAATGAATTTACTTCAAACGGCATCTTCTTATGTACAATTTTCATTCCGGGATCTGTTTGCCCCCTTCAGTGCAGCTTTTTATTCCTATCATTCTCGCTCCCTGTATCTGTTTTTATTATCACTTTTTTTTCCCTTCATGTTGTTCTCCACTACTTTATCCATCCGACACCCATATCTGTACTTATCCTCTCTACCTCCATTCAAATGTAATTCAAATCAATTTCTTTCCCATTACTAATGTTTTTTTTTTCTAATCTCTAATCCTACACTCCTAAAAACCGAGCTACCCACACAAGACTCATTTGGAATGTTACATATTCTTGTAGTCATTCCACCCTCGTTGCTGTAACCCTAGGCACCATTCCAACCACCTTATATGAACTTAACTACTAACTACATTCTTTTCAAACTCTATAAACTAAAACTATCTCTGTGTTAACTTTTACTTTGATCTAATAATGTCCAGATATGCATCCAGCCACTCCCTTTCTCATTATGATACCTTTCAACTTCCTTTTACTTCTATTCCGCTTGAATACATAATCTACCATACTTTTCACCGTTTGATCTTTCCAAGCACCTTTTAGTATGTTTTTTTTTTTTTTTTTTTTTTTTTACCGCGTGTTTTCAGGTATCGAGGGTCTTTCCTGTTATATATCCACAAGACCCTTTCCATTCTCATTTTAGAAAATTCCAGAACAATCTTGGAAACACTCATGATGCTCTGGAAGAGGGACCTTAGCTAAAAAAAAGAAAAAATAAATAAAAAAAGTAAGAAATCGGCAACATTGCCGAACCAAACATCAAAAGATTGTTCTCCCAGGATGATCACAAAAATGTTTGATAAAATATTTGTCATGGATTAAAGGCGGTCAGCATTTTACAGAGTATAAGTGGATGAACTGTCCATATTGATATAACTTGTGTTAACAAAATATAAAGTACAATATATGCATCCTGTCAATATCTCGCTAACTACATATTTTCGACGATTCTGGTAAGAAAAGAATAATGTCGCAAAATCAATTTAATACTTGAAAGACCTATCACTCTACGATTATAAATAAAGAAAGAAGACGTACGAGAATAGGATTTTTAAAAAACAATGCTGATCCGACCTCAACCTTACTCCGGGTGCGAGTTAAAATCTACTGTCAAACAGTGCGCTGTTTCACCAACGAAAATTATAATAAGCTATATCTTGTTAGAAATTATCGTTCTGTACTGTTTAACACGCATATTATTTCTTTTTTTTTATTCTTATTCTAATAAATAACTCATAAATATCCCATCATAAAATTCCTGCATCTTTAACTCAACGCAAATCACCTTTTCCAGACCTTTTACGTATGATTTTCCACACATTAATTTCAAGAAGCAGAACAATGGGACAATCACGGCGTTAAGTGGGACTTGGAGAGCGGGTAGTTGTGTAAAAAAACCGGTACTAAAGGTTCTCGAATGTAATCTTCTGTTTTCACAGAGGAAAGACCAAATTCAGAGTTGTTAAGCATATAATTGGTATCGTTCGAAAAGCGAATTCGTCTGCTGTGGTCGCGGAGTGGCAGATATTAATATATTCAAATCCAAGAAACATAGTGCAATTTAGGGAGTTGTACGGACTTCCGTAAGCTCACCCTTTATTTTAAATTGTTAATACAATACTTCATCGACACTAATGTGAAATCATTCCCCAAAATTGTCATATTTCACGTGACTATATGATTTTAGCGACGATCATCTTTATCACCCGCAATGTAAAAGCATTCATTCAGATAAAAGAAAAATAAGAAAAGTTTAGTTATCTTAGCCCTACGTTTCTCTCTCTCTCTCTCTCTCTCTCTCTCTCTCTCTCTCTCTCTCTCTCTCTCTCTCTCTCTCTCTCTCTCTCTCTCTCTCCCTTATCTTTAACTGCCCATTTTTTCGCACGCAATTCGTTTTTTTTTTTCTCACGAAAGAAGAGAAATCTCACATTTCAGCTGAACGCTACGACCAGAAAAAATCCATTTTTGACAGTCTAGCCTATTCCATTCCTTCACAGCTGAATACAAATACACAGTCCTACCGACTAGAAAGAGAGAGAGACAGAGAGAGAGAGAGAGAGAGAGAGAGACTTCAATATTGAAGTCTTTCTCTCTCTCTCTCTCTTTCTCTCTAGTCGGTAGGACTGTGTATTTGTATTCAGCTGTGAAGGAATGGAATAGGCTAAACTGTCAAAAATGGATTTTTCTGGTCGTAGCGTTCAGCTGAAATTTGAGATTTCTCTTCATTCGTGAGACAGAGAGGGTGATAGAATGATTCGAAAATCAATATTAACAGAATGAAATTAAAAACTAATGAGTAGCATTGTAAGTTTTTTTTTTTTTTTTTACAAAATACTTCGTCATTCATACATATCCGTCCAAAGATTTTATTATTTTTCGCTTATAATTTCATTATCTGTCGCAGATCTATCCTAATATATATACTCGAAAGAATCCAACGTGTAAGTACTTGGTATAATAGATTCACACCAACCGCGCCTTTGATGTCTAGGCCAGTCCCTTATGACGCTGTTGATAAGCCAATCACATGGCTGGAAGCTCTGTCTCTCTCGAGAGTTCACATAGGCAGGATGTGTGTTCCACCTCTCCTGAGGGATACTTTTGACTGACGTATCCCTCAGGAGAGATGGAACATATATCGTATTCATGTGAACTCTCTTGAGAGACTGAGTTTCCAGCCCTGTCATTAGCTTATCAACAGCCAATCACAGCGTCGTAAGGGGCTGGCCCAGACATCAAATGCACGGCTGATGTGAATCTACTATTTAGTTTTTTTTTTTTCTTTGCACTCTGTTCTGTATGTTATGTATATTATTACTGTTATTACCAGTATTAATTACTGTCTTTTTCACTACTTCAGCAACTGTGTGGATATTACCGTTTATTCATTTTCTATCATGTTATCTCAGGTATTCAGATTGTGTATGTTACTGTCTGTACATTGTATATTCCATGTATGGCCTTGAGCTGACAATAAAGTTTATTATTATTATTATTTTTTTTTTTTTTTTGCTCTATCACAGTCTTCCAATTCGACTGGGTGGTATTTATAGTGTGGGGTTCCGGGTTGCATCCTGCCTCCTTAGGAGTCCATCACTTTTCTTACTATGTGTGCCGTTTCTAGGATCACACTCTTCTGCATGAGTCCTGGAGCTACTTCAGCCTCTAGTTTTTCTAGATTCCTTTTCAGGGATCTAGGGATCGTGCCTAGTGCTCCTATGATTATGGGTACGATTTCCACTGGCATATCCCATATCCTTCTTATTTCTATTTTCAGATCTTGATACTTATCCATTTTTTCCCTCTTTCTCTTCAACTCTGGTGTCCCATGGTATTGCGACATCAATGAGTGATACTTTCTTCTTGACTTTGTCAATCAACGTCACGTCTGGTCTGTTTGCACGTATCACCCTATCCGTTCTGATACCATAGTCCCAGAGGATCTTTGCCTGATCGTTTTCTATCACTCCCTCAGGTTGGTGCTTGTACCACTTATTACTGCAAGGTAGCTGATGTTTCTTGCACAGGCTCCAGTGGAGGGCTTTTGCCACTGAATCATGCCTCTTTTTGTACTGGTTCTGTGCAAGTGCCGGGCATTCGCTTGCTATGTGGTTTATGGTTTCATTTTTCGTATTGCACTTCCTACATATGGGAGAGATGTTATTTCCGTCTATCGTTCTTTGAATATATCTGGTTCTTAGGGCCTGATCTTGTGCCGCTGTTATCATTCCTTCAGTTTCCTTCTTTAGCTCTCCCCTCTGTAGCCATTGCCATGTGTCATCGCTGGCTAGTTCTTTAGTCTGTCTCATGTATTTTCCGTGCATTGGTTTGTTGTGCCAGTCCTCTGTTCTGTCTGTCTTTCTCCTGTCTCTGTATATTTCTGGGTCTTCGTCTACTTTTATTAGTCTTTCTTCCCATGCACTCTTTAGCCACTCGTCTTCACTGGTTTTCAGATATTGCCCCAGTGCTCTGTTTTCGATGTTGACGCAGTCCTCTATACTTAGGAGTCCTCTCCCTCCTTCCTTTCGTGTTATGTATAGTCTGTCCGTATTTGCTCTTGGGTGTAGTGCTTTGTGTATTGTCATATGTTTCCTGGTTTTCTGATCTATGCTGCGGAGTTCTGCCTTCGTCCATTCCACTATTCCTGTGCTGTATCTGATTACTGGCACTGCCCATGTGTTTATGGCTTTTATCATATTTCCGGCGTTGAGTTTTGACTTGAGTATCGCCTTGAGTCTCTGCATATATTCTTTCCTGATCGTGTCCTTCATCTCTTGGTGTTTTATATCCCCTCCTTCCATTATTCCCAGGTATTTGTATCCTGTCTCATCTATGTGTTTGATGTTTGCCTCCCATCTGCTCCCATCTGGTTAGCTTTATCCCTTCAGTTCTCGTTACTTTGCCTTTTTGTAAGTTGACTAAGGTGCATTTTTCTATTCCAGACTCCATCTTGATGTCCCCAGATACAATCCTTACAGTCTGGATTAGGGTATCTATTTCCTTGATGCTCTTACCATACAGCTTGATGTCGTCCATGAACATCAGATGGTTGATTTTGTTGCCTCTTTTCTTGAGTTGGTACCCGGCATCCATCTTCTGTAGTACTTTTGTCATGGGAATCATGGCTACTACGAAGAGTAGTGGGGACAGTGAGTCGCCCTGGAAGATCCCTCTCCTGATATTAACCTCTGCTAGTCTTATTCCAGAGCTTGTAAGTATTGTATTCCAGTTGCGCATTGTATTTTTGAGGAAGCTGATGGTGTTTTCCTCTGCCCCATATATTTTCAGGCATTCTACTAGCCATGTGTGTGGTATCATGTCGAAGGCTTTCTTGTAGTCTATCCATGCCATGCTTAGGTTGGTTTCCCTTCTCCTACTGTTCTTCATTACCATTTTGTCTATCAGGAGCTGGTCTTTTGTGCCCCTACACTTCCTTCTGCAGCCTTATTATTATTATTATTATTGAAAAAGAAACCCACAAAATCAGTGTATAACGTGGGTTTCTTTTTCAATCTTCAGAAGAAAACTGAAAGAAGATTTTGTTTGGTTTATTATTATTATTATTATTATTATTATTATTATTAATTATTATTATTATTATTATTATTATTATTATTATTATTGTTGTTGTTGTTATTATTATTATTATTTTCATTATTATTATTATTATTATTATTATTATTATTATTATTATTATTATTATTATTATTTTTCACGTGAGCTACATCGGTTCCTTTCTTTTAAATGTGTATTGTAGAGCTTTTCCTTTGTTTGTTCTCACTATTTTTATTTTTTTCCCATTTCACTAATGACTTTCAAATTCAGTTCGCCTCACCTAGAGATGAAAAAAAACATAAATTGCCTAAAGAGAAAGAAAGAAGAGAAAGCGTCCCGAATGCGAAGTTAGTGTTGTAGTTCACCTCTTTTCACCCACAGCCTTCTGTAATGGCTTCACCTTCTGTAGTAACGGAAGTGGCACAAGCACCTGGTGTCGCAGTATCACGTTTTCCCACCGTAGCTCTGATAAAGGTGTCGGTCTTGGGGTCCTGGTCGTGGCACCCATATGACATTTGTTAATTCTCGGTAAAAGGCCTTTTAAATATGTCAGCATTACACGTAATTGATTATATATATATATATATATATATATATATATAGATATATATAGATATATGATATATATATACTAATACTAAGATATAATATATATATATATATATATATATATATATAATATATAGTATATATATATATATATCATATATATATAATTACACATATGATATATATATATATATATATATATATAATATATATATATATAGTATATATATATATATATATATATATATATATATATACATATATATATATATATATACATATATTATATATATATATATATATATATATATATATATATATATATATATATATATATATATATATATATATATACGAATAATTATCACATCACCGTGATTCATGTAAATTATTCGAGCTACAAATGTCCTTTAAATCTAATTCGCTCTACATCGGAATGAATATTTTCATATATGTAAACCGAAGGCAAATTTTTTAGTTGATAATAATTTCGTCCTCTCGTGGGATCGAACCACCGTCCAGCGGACAGGAGCGAAATCAAGACGACAGTGACGTTATCGATTCGGCTAACAAGTGTGTGTGTGTGCTTGTATGTGTCTGTATGTATACATATTAGTATGTGTATATACACACATATGTGTATGGGGATATAATCCACAATGAACTAAATTCCTTCTGTAGCTACATGGAACATATATTTCTTTGTACATTAAGTTAAAGCTTTCGACCATCAACTGTGACCTTGTTCACTAAAATGTTGTGTATCGTCTATATATATATATATATATATATATATATATATATATATATATATATATATATATTTATATAGTTATATATATATATATATATATAAATATATATATATATATATATATATATATATATAAATATATTACAAATATCCGCTGTTCTTGTCTCTCCAGGCTGTTAATTTAGTGCCGAATTTCCTTTGAAGACAAGGCAGCCAAACTGGAGGCATCAAGTACGGGGCTTCTGATCCACCTTCGCAGTAGGAGTGGGAGATATCTTTGAGAGGAAAGCAAGACCAAGGGATGGTCCAATTAGCCATGGGGCTTTAGTAGATATGCAAGATTTCTCTTTAAATATCATAACCCAACGACCTGTTTTCATGTGAACCCTTCCTGCTTGTGCTAGCTAATCTTTCAAAACCTGGAATGGCTCCGCCTTCACCGAAACGAGTGAGAGGTAAACAACCCTGCTTCACCCTCAGAATCAGTTCTGCCTTCGTCACACAGAAACGTCTCTTGCGTCTTGCTCTATGGGCGCATTGCCCTTTGTCCCCTGGTCGACCACGTGGGTCCATAATTGTTGAAGGAAGGCATATTGGATCAAACATAATTGCAGTCGAGCTCCTGCAACAGATGATAGCCGTTAGGTCTGAATTTTTCAATTAATTTCCTTTATCTATTCCTCTTTCTCAATTCACTCATTTTCTTTGTTCCAATATTTTCATCTCCCAAAATAAACTCCTTTGTTTCGAAAGCCTAGCGTAAATACTTTCCCTCATGAATTACATCCTGTAACTGAATTTATTTTGCCCAGTGATATAGTTTAAACAATCTTCCAAGGTGTTGAATTTGTGATAATTACATAGAGTAACACATCCCTCCATTGTGAGAAATTATTGCAAATTAGAGAACATTTTGTGTATGTATGCTTATCTGGGAATCTTTTCCAGAGACAGGAATCTCG
>NC_061107.1:143857081-143864581 GCF_015104395.2 Macrobrachium nipponense
GGAATAATCACGAAAGGCTTAGTGAATCATCTTCTCAGGTCATACAAGATCCAGAAGACCGTACTGCAAACAAGGGCGTTGCAAAATCTACAGGTACCCAGCGATCCACGATCGTCCTTAATAGTTATAAAAACATCTCATACCTGTAGAAAGCCGCCCCACTTGTCTCCACGAGTTCCAAGAACTCACTGACGCTGATGCAGAGGTCAACCGGGTCAAGCTGCATGCCTACAGGCAACCAAAATACACGGGAACAACGAGGGTGGTAGCCTCCGAGATCCGGGACGTCAACGGATCTCGCACGCCACAAACTGCAACGTTCTCAGTATATATAGGCCAACTCGTCGGAATCCTTCCGAAGAACGAGGGAAGGGGCGTGGCTGACGAATGCCGCGGGTGACAAACACCAGCGACACACAAGGCAGCGAAGGATTAAAGAAGCCGTGATCCAATCTCCCGTACAAAATTGTTGAAGTGACCATAAATAAAGTGGCGAAGCGTCAGGATGTGAGGAGGAACTCGAACTGACTCTGTCACGAATCACCCACCCTTACGATCAAGCCTTCCACTCGAGTCAACACAGCTCATAGGAGAGAAAAACAACGATCGTTAATACGGCACTTCAATGGTTCACTAATACCGGGGGAGAAGGCGGTAAACAAAGCAAAACTGCGAAGTCATATGACTCCCTTACAGAGTTCATCGAACTAATAAACGATACTAACTTGTTAAAAAAAAACTTAACCTAAAATAAGATCAAAAGGTTGGACAACTATTAACAAATTATAATTAACAAATTATTAATTTACTTTAATCTAATACCTGGACAAAATAATAAAGTTAGTTGAATTATGTGTATCTAATAACGTATTTTCATTCGGGGAATCATTCTATAAGCAAAAATTCGGGTGTAGTATGGGTAGACATTTAAGTCCTGTTTTAGCTAGTCTATACGTGGAACCCAAAAACATGCTGTAGATGAGATATGTAGCTGATATTCTAACATTTTGGGATAATAAATGGGGCAATTTTAATTAATTCTTTTCAAATTTAAACGCATTAGTGCCCAGCATCTAATTTAAAGTTGAATGGGAAACAGACAACAAAATTCCTTTTCTTGATGTTTTAATGATCAGAGACACGACAGAATACAAATTTACCATATACAGAAAACCAACGTTCTCATTTTCATACATTCACTACTTCAGCTATCCTGACATTCCTATCAAGATAGGCGTAGCCAGCAGCCTATTCTTAAGAGCCTTACGAATTTGTTCTCCAGATTTCCTGGAAAAAGAATTTGAACTAATTCGTAAGCAGCTTTCGTCTTTAAGGTATTCTGACCATATAATTGAGAAAACAATTCACAAAGTGAATGTAATTTTCTGCCGAACCTCTCAAGACAAGACCAGAGACACACCCAACAATAAAATAAAAATTCCACACCTGGACAGGATTAAGACGGTGACCCAGACCCTCGGAAATCTAACTCTTTTACATTTACTTACCCAAACACCTTGGCCAAATCCCTGATTAACGTCCAACAAAAGACATCCCCCAAGGACACAGGCATTTACGAAATCCCATGCCTGGACTGTGACCAATCTTACATCTGATTTACAGGAAAATCACTTCCCCAAATGGTCAGTTAGGTATGGACAACAGAACTCCGCTATTTTCAACCATAATAAATGAACATAACCATAGTATAAACTCGAATTTGTCACGCATAATTTATAGCAGCAACTGCCGGTACAAGAGTCATATGATGGAATCGGCCTTGATTAAAGAGAGGCAGGTAATGAATATCTTAAAGGGAGCATGGGACTCAGATATCATCTACAAGATTTACATTCAACCAACGCTTAAGAAGATTAAAGGAAGATTATCAGCGGAAGTGACCTAAATTGGCGTACCTGTAAATGGACCTCTTGGTATAAATACCACCTTTTCTGTAACTTTTCTCATTCATCTACCTGAAGAGGGAGACAGCAGTCTCTGAAATATAGTATTTCTCTCTATATATTTTGGTGTTTTTATGGGCTCCTTTTATTAGCGAAATATATATAGATATATATATATATATATATATATATATATATATATATATATATATATATATATATATATATATATATATATATATATATATATGATAACTTGATCACGAAGTATGTAAAACGTGATGCTATTTATAAATAGAAAATAGAGGTAATGCTACGAAGGAAAATTGAAAGGCGAGAAAGCCAAGAACTTCAGTTAATTGATCCTTTACTTAGGCACAACTGTTGACTGAACGTTCTTGGCTTTCTCGCTTTTCAATTTTCTTTCGTGGCACTACCTTTGTATATATATATATATATATATATATATATATATATAATATATATATAATATATATATATATATATATATATATATATATATATATATATATATTATATATATATATATATATATATATATGTACTACATATTTATATATTTATATATTACTTGAGTGTAACGATGAAGAAAACAGCAAAACTGGTGATCATCCTTGAAGCTTATTTCCACCAAGGTTTCGGACTCTATTCCTAACATCAGTCTACAGAGGAACATGAAATTAAAATCAGGAAAATTTACAGTTCAAAAACTTACTTTGACACCTAATATCTACCTGTATGACATAACATTTAACTATTAAACTCAATGCAAAATGAAAACTATGGATAAAACACAATGTCAGAACTAATATAGATAAAAAAAAAAGAGATTATCTTGTGAAGGGGGAACTGGCAATCATTCTGTTAAAAATTACATAGCAGTGGTTCCCAAACTTTTTCCGGTCATTATCCACTTTTCATATAGGATACTTGCCATGGCGTAACGCCCACCGCTAAACAAAACCCATGCATGTATACAAGCTATGGTTTTATTCATACATATGCCCAGATTATGGCCGCCTGCATTCTGATACAAAACCCCCAGTTCGGGAACCACTGCTGTATAGGCTTTGAAAAGAGTATTGTTCCATTATGATTTTCAAGGTTAAAACATTTAAGATTAACTGATATTGATTATCACTATCAAAAAGCGGGATTATATTTACCTAGGATTCTGTTAACCTCCGTCCCCAGTTTAGATGTGGAGGTTGGAAGGTCGTTGCATTGCTCTATCCCTTGCTATTATCCTGAGGTGCCCTGTGCCAGGCTTCTCCTCAGATGCCTAATGACAAATTGCTGCTTTCAATCATATGCACAGGCTCCTCTGCTTACTAACGTGCTTGAACAAGTGTTATTGGACATCAACCCAAGAAACTGGAAAAATAAGAGACGATATATTACATTAAACAGAAAGTATTTACCTTGTTTTTTGGTTCCTAGGCTCAAGCTGTTATGATGAATTAAACAGACAATTCATGGTATAGAATAGCTCTAAATTGTGAAAATAAATGGCTTTTTTGCAACTGACAACATCGTAAATATTGAGTGCATTGTAAATCAGATTTCTCATTATAAAGTTGAAACAAGTGGATTTAAAAAAAAAATAATATTTCATTTTAATGTCATATTTGCTATTAATCAATAAATAATTTCAATAGTAAAATGTCCAGATAAAGATCACAAGAAATAAACTAATCATGAGGCGATGATCAAACAAATTCCAGTAGAGCTCATAACATCATGAACCTTTCGTGGCAACCTCTTGAATTTGCCTCTTCAAAGTTTACAAATTGAACCTTTGAGATTCCAAAGGTATATTGACGTAGACTACTAAAGAACAATTTCCAGGAAAGATGTGGGCTAAAATCGTTATAGACTTGTATCTATTCTTTCTGGAATTATGGCACACAAAGCTAGCAATAAGATACATCCATCGGTTGGGTAATTTACTGCAGTTTCGTATGAGATAAAAATCTGTAACTCTCTATCACTATCTTTTGCGAATATTTTCAAAGGTAAACTAAAAAAAATGTATGCTGTCGCCTTACCTTTAACTCATCGTTTAGAACCTATATTTGTAGATTTGCTTTTCTGGAAAAACTACAGTCAATGACGACCATTCTGTTTTAGAATTACTAACGGTATTCAAAAGAAAATATCGCCAAAGTACGGGATTTCTAAGTTTTAAGAATTCTTGTGCTTGACAACACAAGATCTGTACAGTACAATAATTTTCTTTTGATTACATATTTTTGTTTTATTTGGCTGAGCAGATCTTATGTGTTTGCTTATTTCATTTTATAAATACGATCATTTTTGCGTCGTGAATTATAGCTGTACGACTGTACGACACATGTATACATAACGCCATACAACGCATTTCAGTCTCTCTCTCTCTCTCTCTCTCTCTCTCTCTCTCTCTCTCTCTTGCACATTGCTGAATTACACTATTTCTGTGAAAAAGGCAAATTGATAGCACCCCATCTAATGGGATATTGATATATTGCTTATAATTAACTTTAGTGAAGCATTTTTAAGATCATTTAGTAAAAATAAACTAGAAATAGACAAGAGTTTTAGATGAATAACTCATGACATGCATTTGTCCTAGTTTTGTCTCTCTCAAAAAAAAAAAGTCCTTAATGTACGCATTCTCCTTTTACACGCGTGTTCATCATTACGTGCTGCGGTCTTTGAGATAGCGTAATAAAAAAATTTTTTTACTGTTATTCTTTTATCAAATTGTTTTAAAGTAATTTGATTTCTTTCTTTCATGCCACAAAATTATCTATTCGATCCCATTTACTGGTGTTCCCAAGTGATCTTTTTGTTTATGTACACTTGCAAAAATTCTCTCTCTCTCTCTCTCTCTCTCTCTCTCTCTCTCTCTCTCTCTCTCTATTTGTTAAAAATCTGATAGGAAAGTTGTAAACAGCAACAGTGTGGAAGAGTTTAAAAGAAAGCTAGACAAAATCATTAGGGCAAAGTGAATGCACAGTAAAACCTGCTCCTACAGATGTCTCCTTGGATGGACTAACAAGTCTTTGAGACATCCTAATCCTTGTAACTGTTGTTCAGAAAAATTACCATCGGCATTTTTACAATTTCTTTAAACTATACCCCTCGTCTTCTTTACACCAACCGGAAGTTGGCAAACTCTACTGAACCGCGAACCTTGCTCTGGGTCACTTATTTACGAACTGTTTTTTTTTATAGATCTCCCGAAAGAAAGACAGGGGTAACTGAGGTTATTTTTGGGTTTCCTGTATTTCCTTTGACGATAAGCTTGATACAAAATGTCAAAATGTCTCTTTCCGCTCCACTTCATTGCTTGCATATTGGAATCTGACTTCGTTCTCTGTAGATGATACGTGAAAGGTTTTTAACAAGACGAGATATGATTCCCAAACCATTTTCACGAAAAGAAAGTCAACATAAGGTCTGGCCAAACAATGACAAGTTTTATCCCAAGTTTGACACTCAAGAACTGAAGAAGAGCAAATATGAAGTTATATACTTCGCGTATGATGCTGCATGTTTTCTCGTGAACAAAATATGCCTTTCAAACCGAATACAAATTGAGGTCAAGACTTCTTCATTTTCTCTAGAACACAACAAATGAACTTAGAAGTGCAAAATAAGAATGCAAATAAGAATTTCTGATTCTTGTTTCTTTCATAAGGTATCGAACAGATGGCATAAGACGTGACAGCATTTTAAGAAATATAAATTAGGCTTCCATGAACTCTCCTTGTTTTTACTCCTAGTGTCGAAGTCACGTGGAACCTTTCCTACCCCTGAGGGTATCTTGTACACGGGAAGAATTTGCAGACTCGTGCAAATGGATTATTTGTAAGAGTTACGCAGGACGAAAATATGACCAAAGCTTGAACTTATATTGGAAACCTTTTAGAGAAAATTTGATGGTGAAGTGATTTAGTGGGTACAAGTTATACTGATTCCCATTCCAGATGTTTTAACAACAGAAAATAAAATTTTCCTCTTGTAATCGTACATACCTGTTGAAAGTAATATAAACAAAAATTTGAAAAAAAAATAAAATGGACGAATTCCTACTTAGTCTCGAGCAACATCCTTCTGTGTCTCATTAATATAGCCACACCCTGTGACGCAGGTTACAGTCGTATGGAAAATATTCCTAGGCAGCGTGTGCCCATATAGCAAAGTCGTGAGTTCTCAAAAGGAAACCCGGGAATGAAGAAGATCAACCAGCCGCCTGACTTTGAATGAAACGAGCTGCGCAAAGGTCAGGAGGCTGTAGGGTCGCCTACCAAGTAGGTCACGTCAGCTCTACCCACCTGCCAAGGAGGTTACCAGTCACGTACCACCGACGTTTCTGACCCAAGGAGCCCTTCCCGTGTATTGTTTGTGTGTATTTTGGTTTTGATTTCCTATTGATATTGAGTTAGAACAAACAGCGGTGTTTCATACCAAATTACCAAGAAGGACGAATACCATTTCTACCCAGCCAAGTAGAGTTCTTTTAGAATGAAGTAGTTCGCTCGAGTCGTTATCGTCTGCATTAACCAATTCATCTCGTTTTTATGTCCACCATAACGTACATGTACCAGTAAGAAATCTAAGTTGTGATATTTATATATGATATTTAATGTGGATAAGATATTTCTAGGTCAATGAATCAAAGATGTCTAGCTCATGGCATGTCTATAGAACATTACTCCTATTGGTATGTACTATAATTACCTCTGTTGTCTAGTTGTGAATTCCATTTATCAAGAAATGTTTAACTTATCATATGCGTTCGTACAGCCATGATCTTCAATTTTTTAACATAATTTTGCACTATTAACTCCTTAACCAGAATAAGTATAACCTGTGACGCTGCCTGTATTCAATAGCTTTTATTTTACTCCACACTTTAGGGTAGAAGTTTTATTATGGAAACCTATAGAGCTATGTCATTTCTTAACTGCTGCCTTCAAACCTGGAACAGGTAATCGAGCATCTTATAAGTGTTGAAGTGAAGTGAAAGAATAAGTGAAATTAAAGTTTCCGGTGACTTCAATGCCCTCAGTTCTAAGAACTGATCTTTTGTTTCACGTTTCTTTCTTTATTCTAATTGTTATATGGCCCTTTCATAAAGCGCTCTATAGATGTGCTCAATCTTACTCTGTGTTTTTCATGATGAGAACTTTTTTCCCCATGAGCCTAACCCTGTGACAGGGTGTACCACTTGGGTACTTCTTACGAGGTAGTCTATTGCACAGCATTTCTTCCTTTACATTTTTCTTTTCATCTGAAAGCATGACTAATCTGATTCTTTTCCAGTGCTTACTTATTATTATTATTATTATTATTATTATTATTATTATTATTTTATTATTATTATTATTATTATTATTATTATTATTATTATTATTATTATTATATGTATGTAAATAAATTCTTCTCTTAAAACAGGATACGTCTCAAGTATAAAAGGCCCTTTAAAACACTCAGGTTAAAGCTAAGGACTACATTTTGGTGGACTGACTCTCACCCTTATCAAGTAGTTATAAGGGTGGTTGTCGGTCCACCGAAAAATAGTCCTTAG
>NC_061107.1:143867081-143884581 GCF_015104395.2 Macrobrachium nipponense
TATTGTCTCAGTCCTCAATTTTAAAAGGGTATATGAAATTTGCATACCTATTACAATGTTTTAACTTTTGCAGTTGATAAACGTTTTATGAATATTTGACTTACAATGATATTATTCTACCGAAAATGAAGAAATCTACTGTAGGTGTATTTGTGCACACCACCCCCACCTCAAAATATGTATATAAATCATCATACTTTTCTTTTGGCTGCTTTTGTAAAACTACCCAAATTTTCAGCTTCTAGAGTCTTGGGACATGACTGGACTTCATTTAGTCACCCAGAAGACACACACGTCTGGTTTACTATATATTGACATGCATATCTTGTAGGTAGGTATGAGGATCTGAATCTTCAAAAAAAGATATTGGTGTTAGCTTTCTTCTTTTGCTTTCCATTATCAACAGCTCTAGAATTTTAGAATTTTCTTTGTTTTAATTTTTCCAGGGTCCTCATTTTTCCAAATATTCTTTGACTTTCGAATGTCGACGAATTCTTCAACTTGGTCAATGTTTTAAGCTTTTCATTTACATAAATTTCCAGACTTTTTTATCATATCTTTTCTATTGATATTTAGATCAGTCTTTTAAAGCGTCATTTTCATTCATTTTTGCATAATTTTATTATAAAGTTGACAGAAAAAATAATTTCCCAGGAAAGATGACCTTTGCAGAAGAATTTCATGTGCTGTTGTTTTAGTTAATTCCATAATACTCTGGAAAATCACTAAATACTAAGCAACCTATTGTTTAATTGCACATGAATGCCAGTGAATGTAAATTTCATCAAAATTTTGCAGCTGTACTCGAGATTATACGAAATCAAAACTTTGTGCTAATGCTGTGGAAAATTACTCCCAAGTATATAAGAATGAGAAATAATAAGGAAAAGAATCTGTTCAATTATATGTTAGTACAAATTATACAGAAGAACAAGTTTATGGGAGACATGATGAGAAAAGGAATGGCTGGAGTGAAAGCTAAAGTTGATGAAATTTAAGTTGAAGAGTGATGTGAGAACATATTATTATAAATGTTATTAATTAAGATGAGTGAGTTCGATATGAGGGAAGTGAGGAGTATATCGGGAGAAGATGGTGGAAACGGGCTAAGGTCAAAGCCACAGTCATTGAAAGAGTTTATGAAGAGTGAAAAATTCCAGGATGAGGCCCGAGATTTAAAAGGAAGAAATTTTTGGTTCTAGGAGGGATGAAAAGAAGAGAGAGAGTAGCAGTGGGATAAAAGAATGAGGAATGCAAACTTTAGTGACGTGAAAAAAAAGAGATTGAGTTTAATGCAACTGCAAAACGGGCGGGGGGATTCTGCGCAACAATGCAGAAGTCCGGATCATAAGGAAAATGAAAGAGAAAAAGAAGCCCTGTGCTAAAAACCGGGGAGATGGTAAGGCAGGCTTACCCTTTCACTTCTTGTTTAATTATTCACCTTTTCATAATCTAAGTCGGTACCCTAAGACCCAAATGAAGGAACAAAACTGCAAACATTCTGAATGACATTCTGACGCCCCTATCAAGATTCGATCCTGTGCCCGAAATATCAGGAATTGGTAAATGTTTACCAAACTACTTCACCATAAACGACTGAAAGCAGAAAATCCGATATTTAGGGCAACAAAATATGTAAATAGGAATGTAGGCTAGATAAAATCAGGAATGTTGACAACTGAAAAAACAAAAAAAAAAGACACTAACATCAGTGAACATAATTTTCATTGGTAAAAGAAACTTTTAAGGCCTAATTGTTCATGGGTGTATATACACTAAATGTAAGGAGATATTATGTATGTGTATGTTTATGATAACAGATAGCCAGATTGGAAGAAACTGGGAAAAAACAGCAAATACACTTGACATCGGCACGATATCAAGATAACCTGATTAAGCCGCTCAATCTTTCGTATGACTCGCGATGGTAATCACGAACGGATGGCGTGGAACTCCATTACCCGAAAGCCTATTCAGACGTCCAAAAGCCTTTAGAATGTAACGGTGAAACACGGTTATTTAGACTCATCAAACAATTCTCAGAGGGTAACACTAAACCAGCAGTCGTCCAAGGAAAAAAAATATCGTGGTGTGAACTTAATCATCGACCGCAGCCTAACGCGAAGGTCAGAGCTCCATCCACTCCTTCGGAAGTAGGCCACCGACAATGCCTGATCACAGGGCAACAGGGCAACTTCAGATCGCACCACTGTGACCCGCCTTGCTTTGCTTCTTGCTTTCCTACACTGGGAAAGCGAAACACGCACTGGAATGTTTAAGTGGTTCCAAAGACGCATACGTTAAGACTCTTCAACCCAAGGAATTTTTTTACAGGCAGAAAATAACAAGAATTATTTGGATCTTGATGTGTGGCAAGCTAATCACTTGATCTTGACATCTGAATCGTAACATGATGTTAAAAAATCATTACAAGAGTTCATGGCGAACTTTATGCTACTACACAATAAACGGTGGTTTTAAAATTTGGCAACTATTTTCCCGAGCTTGCGAGCGATTATCCTAAACAATTTTGCCATTAGATAAAAAAAACTTCGTTCCTCCATGCTTAGTAACTTGCGTTCTTATGTTGAAAATCAGCGGCAGTGATGATGGATGTCGGGTATCAATTTTTCCTTTTAGCTTCCCTGTGTAAATCGCTTCAATCATATTTCCCTATTTGAAATAAGTTCTCAAGATCAAGACTAATTCACGTGACACGATACACTTCAGCTACATGTACCATAACAAGTATTCTTTTATATTGAAGAAAATCACTTATTTTAGCGACCATATCATCAAAACAAAGCTACTATTTCAGTAACCTTTTCAGCACATTTTCGTGCAAATATTAATGCGCATAATATATAACTATATTATATATATTATATATATATATTATATATATATATATATATATATATATATATATATATAATGAACAGAGCCCACAAAAACGCAAAAATGTAGAAAGAGACCTAACTGTCCCTGAAATATAGTACTTTCTACATTTTGGTGTTTTTTATGGGATCATTTCATTAGGTGGAATTCTGTTTTAACAGACTTTATTACACAGTTATATATATATATATATATATATATATATATATATATATATATATATATATATATATATATATATATATATGGTGAGAGAGTGAGGAAGAAAGACATAATGTCATTCTGTGATAAATATTGTAATTTCGATCAATAGTAGATGTGGCAGATTCAGATGTCCAACTTTCACTGCGTACAGGTGAACATTAATAGCACGGAGACGATGGTTATCAAAGGTTTGTCGAACTTCTAATGAACGGAAGTGGAAATGAGATTTATTTGAAAGTTTCTTGTTCCATTCATTTTGGATACAGAGGGTCCTTTACAAGTCAGTCTCAACGCTTCAGCGTTCAGTTTCCCTTGCCATTTAAAATTTTTTCCGTCTGTAAGGGTGCGAAAAAAAAACATGAGTAGTTTGTCAATCTCATTTTGGTTTTGAAAACTGACTGACATATCCAGAGAAATCACACAGCATTACTTCATTATTTACTGATGGCTTGTTACCTTAATTTTGTATTGTAAACACGCCTCTAACCTAACCTAACCTAACCTAATTATCATCCAGCCGAAATTCAATATCAAGAACAATGCCAGAAAAAGGTGCCACATTTTCAAAAGACTGACGAGTCCTTTTACCATATTTTAGTTTCCGGTTGTATTGCAATAAACACACTCAAATAAAAATGAAAATAACAGTAAGTTTGGCATGAAGAAAATCCTTGTCGTAACTTGCAGATCACAGGCACGATAAGAAACACCTTGTAATTGCTGAGCAGCTTTCAGAACTCCTTGCCCCTTGGGGCATACTAACTGTCCATTTCTGGTAAATATCGCTGAGGTTTTTTGTTACAGCTATCACGTGAAGAGTCTAGATAGGAAGAACATTTGGTAAAAGGACTGTTACGTTAGTCGTCGCGGTTCATTGCACCTTCCCAAATTTTCTCTTCAGTCGATGAAGAATTGCTCGCTGTAACCCCACTTTCTATATCTTCTTTCTTTAAAATGGACCTGTTGTAAAAGGATTTCTTGTAGCATGGTAGTGAGATAATGATGCCTCAATGTGTTTAGATAAGCATTAATTAAAAGTCTCAATATATATATATATATATATATATATATATAATATATATATTATATATATATATATATATATATATATATGTATATATATATATATATAATATATATATATATATATATATATTATATTATATATATATACATATAATATATATATATATATATATATTATATTATATATATATATATAAATTTACTGCTGCTCTCGTTGTTTCTCAATAATTTTGGAATAGCCAACAGATGATAATCACTTTTACGACATGTGATGCATTTTATCATCTTATTTCAAGCCTTAAGACTTTCATTTGAAATACACACTGCTTCATAACAACCTTATCTTCTTTCCATTTAAGCAACTGTAAACTAAGCCACAATAACTTAATCAGGTATAAAGTTATTAAGAACCAGTGCCCAAAAATGAGTAAATTCAAGAATTCTAAATATTAGTTTCATAAAGATCAAATCACTTGAGTTAAAATTTCATGCTATTTGAATCAGTTGAGTTCAAATTTCATGCTATTTGAATCAGTTGAGTTCAAATTTCATGCTATTTGAATCAGTTGAGTTCAAATTTCACGCTATTTGTATCGGTTGAGTTCAAATTTCACGCTTTTTGAAAGTATAAACTCAAATTTGAAGAGTCTCGGTATCAAGTGACCAACATATTTAACAGCGTCAAAACCGGAAACTGGAGCAGATTGCAGGTCAAAAGATCTAAGATGCTCATGAAAAGTATCAGAAAAATTTTTCTCCCTGTAATTTTTCTACAGAGCTATAGTCATCCAAGACACACACCCCCCCCCACCCACCCCCCACCCTCTCTCTCTCTCATCGTCTCTCTCTCTCTCGTCTCTCTCTCTCTCTCTCTCTCTCTCTTCTTTTCAAAAACTACTCTCAGTTACAATAGTAGCATGGAAAGGTTTTTATGAGGAGGCAGTGAAACATATTTGGCCCTTGGGTAAACAACACTCAACGGCCGGATTTCATTACAAGGTTTCCCTGACAATTTGTCTCTTTTCCTCAATATCAGTTTCTTTGGCTAACACAGACACGCTTAGACGCTACCTCCAAGTTTCCCGTTCAGAGCCATTAGAATTCGGTACCTATTATTTAGATTAAGCCCCTGTTGTATTTGTGCGTATAACTGTGTGTGTGCACGTGCTCGTGTTTGTGATTTAGTATCAACGTTATAAAAGAGAAAGCAGTATGCATTTGGATACTCTATCATCTGAGAAAAGAAGAAAAGCACCACATTATGACATTCTTAAACGCGACATGTTCGTAACGTTATATCCAAAACTGGAAATAAGAACTAGAATTTGCCAGTAATTTCAGAATGAACCCAAATTTGTTTTATGTTCTAAGGACCCCATGCTGCCAATAAGCGGAAGTTTTTGAACTTCCTCGGTAAAAGAAAAAAAAAAGATAATGAATCAAATCTGCCAACCTCCGTTCTTACGTGTTCTGGTGGTTCGGAACACCCACTTGGGATCGGCGTGTGAACGGAGCCTCCGGCCATAAAAACGGCGGTAATTGTTTGTTAACACTACTTCAGTATTGCATTTTTTCCCATTTTCTTACCATGCATAACCTGTTTTGTTGGAGTAACTTTAAATGTGAACCGTTATGGCACGGTCCTACCTTTTTTTTACCAACAGAAAACCGAAAGACCATATGTATGACAATTGCTCAGTGATAAAAATCTAATCTAGATGCGTTACTACATTTGTTTCAAAACAAGGCGTAATCCGACTTCCAGCTTAATCGGGGCGTATGCTAAAATGCACGGTCAAATGGGGCGTTGTTGCACCACAACCCGAAACGCCTTTTTCAGGGTTTAGAGGCTTTTCCATGGGGTTTTCCTAACCCCCCAACACGAACAACAATAGCAAGAACAACAGCAACAACAATAATAACAAAAACGACAAAGTAGTTCGTAGCTTTACTCTCTGAGTAAGCGAAAATGCTGTTAATCTTAGATAATTGACGGAGGTGCAGGTATCAGCCAGCAGGCAGAGCTACTTCCTTTTGCCACATATGAAGGGGGCCTAAACACAGTGTCTATTATAAATATGCTTTTATTCTTGCAGATACATGTCTTGAAGTTTCTCTTAGAAGGGAAATCAGGGCTATTATAGTATATATATAAAAGATCGAACCATTTGATAGCAAAGGCAGAGAAATTTCAAGCTCCTTCCAAAAACATTAGAAAGTATATGATTGGTAAGTTAACTTCCCCACTGTGAAAGCAAAACCGTTTATTCCACATTATTTGCCGAGAGTCCAGCCGTTGTTGAAAGTCGAGTGCCCTTTATTGCATTGGGAAAGCATCTGAAATAACATTACCAATTGGGATTCGGAGACGGAGTTTTTCGTATATCATATATATATATATATATATATATATATATATATATATATATATATATATATATATATATATATATATATATATATATATATGTGGGGATACAATCCACAATGAAGTAAAATCCTATTGTAGTTCAAAATATATGTATCTTGTACAGGATTTTAAACTACAAGAGGATTTTACTTCATTGTGGATTGTATCCCCATTTACTTAGAGGTACGGCATAGTACCTGGCTTCTGCATATATATTATATATATATATATATATATATATATATATATATATATATATATATATATATATATATATATATATATAAAGACAAAATCCACGAAGGACGAGAAGTCGAAAGGCCTCGCAGTGGTTCTCTACTGTTTTCACTTTCCATATTTTCGTGATTCAGTTATACACACACACACACAACGTTATATATATATATATATATATATATATATATATATATATATATATATATATATATATATATATACGTATACGTATCATAATATCATTATATATATATATATATATATATATATTATATATATATATATATATATATATAGATATATATATATATATATATATATATATATATATATATATATATATATATGCACAAGGTGCATCTCACAAACATGATAGGAATAGTAACTCTTGTAATGATCGACATTACACAATACTAATGCTTTATTTTTGTTGTGAAGTCAGTGATGTTTACGCGGTTTAAAAATAGATCAAGATGAAAGAACTTCGTTTCGAAGAGAGATTGATTCAGTGAGTCGGTGGCTTTATTAATCTGTATCTATCTGCTTTTATTGAAGGGGATTAGTAGAGTTAAAGATTCTGATGAGGAAGGAATTGCCAAACCTCTTAGGGGTAAAAAAAATGTATTGTAAATGATGTAAAATAAATCATGTAAAGAAGGTCTTCGTAAATAGGAGATAGAAAACGTGCCTAACCGAGTATGCAATTAGCAGTGTTTTGCCGTGAAATGCGCTTTGTAATTAACGCATTAAAACTACTGCTGAAAACTGCTCAGTTCATCTTATTTCTTCACATTCCCCCTTATTTCGGCATCTTTCGACTCGCTGAAAATCGAAATACAGGACAAGCCTGTGTGTCCGTTACCTTGATAACAGCTGCCATTTATGTTGAATGACCCTGTAAGGAGAGACCTACCCTCGGTTGTTTCCCAGAGCATTTAAAGTGCCATTTGTCAACAAGGTCACCGAGCTGCACCGGACTTTCTACTAACACTCTGACTTGGCGTTCGGAGGGAGTCGTGCAGAGACTGGCTGTTTCTCTAAACATTAGGTTGCACCACATCTATTGTCACAGACCCACACTCCGTTATCCGCCATGTTTAGTCTCCAAGGTGTTACACTGGGTTCTTCTTCCCCGCTCTTCATCTAGCTGCCTTTATCTGTGATCCGCATCTGTTTTACAAATGGGTGTTACTTTGTTGGTAAAACAAGATGTTGTATTTCTTAAAATTACGAGAAAATGTTCGAATATGACATTGCAATTTTATACAAAACTAACAGTTATTCGGTCTATATTCATTTCTGATTGATTAACTCAACTTCATCTGTATATTTTTCACCTCATTTACTTAAACCAATTCATTTTTTCAATAGTTGCCTACGTGTCAGGCTTGTATTCAGTAAATAGGTTTTTTTTTATAATTCTTCTGCTTTGAATAGCCTCATGATAATATTCTGTCAGACTTGTATTTATTAATAGGCTCCTTGAAAATCTTCCTCTTTCAGTGCCCTCATAATCATATTAGCACGGTAAACTCTTTTCTTAATGGGAGTCTCTGCAAGTTGGCTAGAAATAGTTGGCATATTGTTCCTTATAGTCTTTTACGCACCTTATGTTTTATCTGCTATTCTCTCCATGCGGTCCATCTGCCTCTTTATTCTGTAAGTGTCCGGGTAACTGTCTTAGATATCATTATTATATATAATAATTTATCATTCCTCACCATACAGCCATCACGCGGTGGTGATTCTTATTTTGATAAGTATTATTTTCTTTGTCACCATTTTTACATATACTATTAGAATGTGTGGGATCAGAAATGGCTTATTATTTCGCCTCAGTAGAAATGACGTTGGCCTTCTATTCAAGATATTTCTTCTACCTTTTTGCTTCGTATGAAAATTTAATCACTCGGTAGAAATGTAGTTACGGTAAAAGTATCCTAAAATGTTTACTGATTCAGAAAAAATGGATGATAAAAAACAACAGTTTGTCCATAATATAGATACTAACGGAGATGGTGTTAAGATGAAAATCCTGAAAACTTACAGACCAACTCAAAAATTTTCAGACCACTAGAAATAAACCAGGACCTTCAAATTTTGATTTTGAGGTAATCTCTATTTTCCACTTAGCTGAACTTTCAGCTTTTGTATTTTGTTAAGAAAATTAAGATTAATGTTTTTTAATTGATTTTGATTCACCATATAAAATGTTACAATAATCTTCTCGTAACACATCATAGCTTTAGCTTTTATCTTAAATCAGGGGTAAATAAACACAATAAATGCGCTATTTTAAAAAAACCGCAGAGGGAATAATCAGGAGGGAATTTATTTTTCTCTTTCCTCTTTTGGAGTAACATTAAGTTTCTTGTCATAAATCGTATGAATTAAATGAAGGAAAAGAAAATGATAAACTGATAATAATACGAATGATCATCTATCAAAACCTTGTAGATGGAAATATCAGGCACTGTACCTCTTCATTATTGCTTTCCAAAACATCTCCATTCTGTATTATCATCTTGTGGAACAGCCTCCCAGAGGATGCCGTGTAGTTGGAATTTCAGAAGTTCAAATGGACTTGCAATACATTACTACAATAATACTATTCTTCTTCCATTTTTATACACTTTCATCTATTTATCTATTTATCCATTTATTTTTTTTTAATAATTGGGATCTCTTCTTTCTGTAATCCACTCTACTTCCTCTGACTTCTTCTTAATTAACCCCATATTCTTTGGAAGCTTGAAATTCAAGTCACTGGCCCCTGTGAGCTTGTTCCATATGAAAAGGTTTCATCTTATGAATAATAATGATAATAATAATAATAATAATAATAATAATAATAATAAACGGCGGACATAGTAAGAAAAGTGATGGACTCCTAAGGAGGTAGGATGCAACCCGGAACCCCACACTATAAATACCACCCAGTCGAATTGGAGGACTGTGATAGAGCAAAAAAAAAATGAAATTAAATAAAAATAATAAATAATAATAATAATAATAATAATAATAATAATAATAATAATAATAATAATAAAAATACATAGATGAGAACAGGATACAAATACCTGGCAATAATGGAAGGAGGAGATATAAAACACCAAGAGATGAAGGACACGATCAGGAAAGAATATATGCAGAGACTCAAGGCGAAAATACTCAAGTCAAAAAACTCAACGCCGGGAAATATGACAAAAAGCCATAAAACACATGGGGCAGTGCAGTAATCAGATACAGCGCAGGAAATAGTGGACTGACGAAGGCAGAAACTCCGCAGCATAGATCAGAAAAACCAGGAAACATATGACAATACACAAAGCACTACACCCAAGAGCAAATACGGACCAGACTATACATAACACGAAAGGAAGAGGGAGAGGACTAAATAAGTATAAGAGGACTGCGTCAACATCGAAAACAGAGGCACTTGGGGCAATATCTGAAAACCCAGTGAAGACGAGTGGCTAAGAGTGCATGAAAGGACTAATAAAAGCAGACGAAGACCCAGAAATATACAAGAGACAGGAGAAAGACAGGAAAGAACAGAGGACTGGCACAACAAACCAATGCACGGACAATACATGAGACAGACTAAAGAACTAGCCAGCGATGACAATTGGCAATGGCTACAGAGGGGAGAGCTAAAGAAGGGAAACTTGAAGGAATGATTAACGCGGCACAAGATCAGGCCCTAAGAACCCAGATATGTTCAAAGTACGATAGACGGAAATAACATCTCTCCCATATGTAGAAGTTACTCCTGCTGTGCTCTCAAATGTGTTTTAAATCAGTCACTCTTTTAAACCTCCGTCTGAATATTTGAGACAACTAACTTTGTTTTATTGATCATGAGAGAGATGTCATGTCCCTATTCACTCGAGAGAGAAATTCCAAAGCAACTTCCTGTATCTTTCTCCATTTACCACGCTCCATCGATTATGTGATCTCTACGATAAAAGTCAACTTTTCTTAAACCTGTACGTACCCAAATGCTACGTTTTGCATGGACATAAGAATGATCTTATTTATTGAATTTATTTATTTAGTTTGTGAAATACCTCTTGACAGTTTTGTGCTCTTGGAAACCGAAGTTTAGCGGAAGGTCATGTGGCATCTATTGACCTCTTGTATTTATTATATTTTCTGTGCTTATTCACTTCACCCGTCAGGAGAATGATGAAACAGATATTATTATTATTATTATTATTATTATTATTATTATTATTATTATTATTATTATTATTATTATTATTATTATTATTATATCAAAAGAAAACTGGTGTTACTGACATTTATGCGCACATTCAATAAAAGAGACTCAACGACCGACCATCACAAGATATGGTTCGGAAACAATTTAGTTTCATGGCTGACATTCTTCTTTATATTCTTTCGAAACCTTTCCCTGCTAACTGTTTTGTGAGCGATTTATTTTCATTTCTTATGAGTTTCGAACACTACTCATTACCTAAATAATTCAACCAACTGATGTCAATCATCTTAATACGTTTGCTAACCCCAGATACTTGTCCATCTGTGCAAACATCTTTTGTTTAACCATTCTGTAAACAAAGATCCAGACTGGTCGCTTGTGATCTAAATTCTCAGTGTTCGAGATATTCACTTTCAACCGATAACGGTTGTTCAGCGATACGAGTGATGTTCCCTCAATTCTATTTGCCGTTAAGTTGATCTATATCGGACTCTCTCAAATCCACACACACACATACACACACACAAAATAAATAAATAAAAAGCGAGAAAAAAGAGTAAGTCTGATGTTCGTTGCCTTGGCTTTTCCGTTCGGTTATTCTGCCAAAATGTCGATAGTTGTGTGTAGTTTAACGACACAACAGTTACACAATAATCAATCGAAGGACTTTTCTTAACAGCTACATATACCCTAAAGTTAGTTTTGTTGAAAGTATGGTGGCCAAATGCGAACACCAGAAGAAAGGTTACATACACACACACACATATCTATATAATATATATATATATATATATATATATATATATATATATATATATATATATATATATATATATATTATAGTATATATATAGTACACGCACACACACACATATATGTATATATATATATATATATATAATATATATATATATATATAGGGATGAATATATATACATATATATATATGTGTGTGTGTGTGTGTGTGCGTGTACATATATATACATAATATATATATATATATATATAATATATATATATATATATAGATATATATATATATATATATATAAAACTATATATATATATATATATATATATATATATATATATATACATGTGTGTATGTTTCCCTCAGAAAGGGTGTGGCTCTTGAGTAAGATATGACAGCCATCAAAACCACATTTTTACTAAATTGCCAAATTGTGGGTAAACACCCTTTGCAGAAAACTATCATGACACTAGCCGTTGCTGCACCGACAGACAAGACTTAAGCCATGGCCGTGCTTAAGCAAAGGAAGAAAACGCTCCACCAACCCCCTAAAAGTGCGCACACTGCAGAATTTACTTCTATCTTGCATGCACTTTCTCCCTTACTGAATGATGAGGGCCCTCCTACTCAATATCCCCCTTACTGAATAATGGGGGCCCTCCCATCCAATATCTCTTTATAGACCTCCCTCTCCTTCTTCCTCCCGCCACTTCCGAATTGCAAATTCTTTTCCCAGACCTGGTGCTACCCTTTACTTTCCCATGTGTTTAAACCACCTCGAAACACAATGATTCATCCTTTTACCGTTGCTAAACTTTTTACCACAGCTTTGGATCTCTACATTTCTCATTGTCAGTTTTTCTACCTTACTTCTGCTATTTGCATTCAACAACCACGCTTCACTTCTATTAAGGAGAGCCGGCTCGACAATCCCTTCATATAATCAAACCTTGCTTTACGTAAACATTTCAAACTGCTTCACAGTCCTTCGCACAATTCTTGTTCCTCCTTGCTTTACCCATTCTGAGACTTCCTTCTTGTCTTATCTTATATATTTACCCTAAAATACTTATGCCAATCTCTGATACAACTCTTTCTTCATTCATACTAGCATTCATTGTTCCATCTTCCTGGTTACTATTCAAGTTCATAACCTTACTTTTAATCCCATTTACTCTCCACTGTATCCTTTTTCAAACATTTTGAAACGCTATTGTTAGTAGCTGTAGTTTCCCTTGACTGTCCAACACTAACATATTCTATTCCAGTCCTATTTTCTTATCCCACAATGTTACACATCCATCTACTGCACTTTACCTGACATCTCACATTACCCCATCCACATCAAAAAGCGAAGAGTGCACTAAAATATATTTAACCGGTGTTAAGTCTTCCATTTAATAGTCTGAATAAACTTGCTCTTTGGATTGATCTTTTGTAGTGCAAATTAAGCTGGGATTTAGTCCTCCCTGACAATCTGAGTTTTACTGCCATAGCGATTGATACCTCAGTTAATCAATATATATTTCCAGTAAAAGTAGTGGAAGACTTGCCCAAACTAAGAAATAATAGGAAAGTGCTCAACAATAAACACAGCTGAAAATGCAGCTACCTCATACTCCATGTAGAAATTAAATGGGACCCTATCAAAAATTATGTTTATTCCAATCAAAGACAGTTAAAAATCAGTGCTAATGGTCAGTCCTCATAAATATGTCAAGCTCAATTCATTTACCCCAAACTAAATACTAATGAACTAGCCGAACGTTGCTGAACGTTAGTAAGAAATAGACTCGGTAAAGTTGCGAAAGAAAATTAAAGTAATCATTTAGAACCAACATGCTTGAAATAGCTCTTCCTCAGCTTTTTTGAACCAAGATAAAAATCCCTTTCAATATTAGATAATGGAATGAACCCTGAGCTACTTTTGACCGAATTAGCCTCTTATTCACGGAACATTCAAGATACCTTGATAAAACTTAATCACTCGAAAAGGAAAAGATACCAAAGGTTTAATCACATTGTAATTCAGCAAAAGAGGTACTGGATCATTTCTTCATTCTTGTTTCGTATATGATCGTTTCCGGTTACGTGTAAACTGCGAAATGCAGCACAAGGTCCTCAGGGGTTTTAAAGATCGTATTATAGCCATGATTATGCCTGCCCTCCTGTTGGTAGTTTGGTTTGTTGAAAAGTTGATCATTACGTCCTTGAGTCTAAACTCTCGCTTCCTGACATTCAGCATACCTGAAGGATACAATTAGGTAATTGTGATTCACTGTTTGGTCTATTAAATTGCATCCTGATCCAACTTGCCGAGGGATTTAAGTTCAATGGTATTATAATTCATTTTAGCACAGTATCCCTACATCAATTACTTATTATAGGTATTGAAGCCTATGTATATGTATTGTACTTTATTTCATTTAGAGTTTTCAAATGGCCAATAGTACAGAACTGTTCTTACTTGTATTGTTTAGTAAACCTTGGCCTATCTTGTCTGTTGTTAAGTCCGGCGCCATCCCAGGATCTGTGTTATTTCTAGTTTTGATTTGAAAATTATTGGTTGCATTCCAAATATCAAGTCGTTAGTTTGAGAAAAAAAAATTATACTCAAAATTAGGCCATCCTAAAGCTGTTTGGAACTTTACCATAATTCATTTACTGTAAAATCATTTTGAACTTTCTAATTACTAAATTTCAAGCCTAAGATAACCAAGAATATTTAGTTTCATCGAATCAGCTTGAACATTTAGCTGTCCTTACAGAAAATGTTTACACTAAATTATAACCCCCAATTTCATTTACATATTGTACCGTAATCCTTTGTGTAACACGTTGTGTTATTTACCTAACTGGCAACAAAGAATGTGCACGCTCATGCGCATGCGCACAAATAAGAGCAGGAAAGGAAATGATCTAAAAGATTTAAAACTAATGCCTATTATATTTATAAAGTCCCTCTTTCTTCCAAAATTTAAAAAAATATATATAATTATTGAGAGAGAGAGAGAGAGAGAGAGAGAGAGAGAGAGAGAGAGAGAGAGAGAGAGAAGGAGCTGTCTCTCACAAGCCCAAGAACGGTTATGGCCCGGAGCCGAATGGGATTTCAATAAAAGCCCATGCTATGCATATTTTTCTTATATCCTTTTGTCTATTTCTGTAGTCATTTTTTGGACGTGTGCTATGATAATAATAAGCTGGATAAAACGATGTAATATGGTAAGCAATCATACCCTATGAAAAGTACCTTCAATGCCACATTGAAGATCACTGATTACAAATAGAAAATAAATCATAATCCGTGGCTCTGATTACGTAATTATAATCAAATCATAATAAAAAAATAGGTAACTCGTGTAATCATAATCAAATGAAAATAAAAATGAATTACTCTGCTGCGATAATCATAATCATATTATTCATGACAATTTCTTCGTAATTTCCATGAAGCAATTCGCTTTCAAGTCCCAGTATGTTTTGAAAGATTAGCACCGTCTCATGTATATTTGCTTGCTTGTCTCCTAAGACATATCAGACAAATGCACGCAAAGCCTACAGGACATGTTTCAGCAGACTTGAAATACAGTGCTGGGGAAAAGGATTGACGCCCAGCTGGTGTAGGCGTGCAAACAAGCGTAACCAACACTTAGCAAATTAAACATGAGATGAGAAGATAATTATCTAGCCTACAAGAAATCAAATGTGTAACAAGTTCTATATTTTGCAGTGAAGATTTTTTTTTCATTATTGCCGTGCTCACTGAAATCTATTCATAGAAGAAATGTATTAGTACTGTATGGCGTAAATAAATAAAATCTCTCACACACAATGTATGTTTTTAATACCATTAGGTAGTACGTCATTTGAATGGTTATATTACTGTGCTTAAATATGGAACAGTGCCTCTCATAGATGTATTTTGCTATCTATTTAAGCATTGAATTTGATAATTGCTAATCATCATTTTTTTTATAAATAACCACAACTAAACGTGATTATAATCATAATCAAAGATACCAAAACTAAAGTAATCATAACCAAATCATAATCAGAAAAGTGAAAAAATGTAATCATAATCTAACCACAACAAAGAAAACTTTCCAAACCCGAATCACAATCAAATCATAATCAAATCATGCCCATGTCTATACCACCTCGTCAACTGTGCTGGTTCAGACATCATTAAGATAAATCGTACATTTTCGAATTCTCGGGGAGTGAGCCTACAGACTACTTTGTTGATATTGTTTTTGTTCTTGTTGGGGGGCGGGGGGTTTCTATGAAAGTTTGCTTTGAGTTAAAGATGCAGGAATTTTAGAACAGGATATATATAACTTATTCATGAGAAAGAAAATGTAAAAAATAATGTGCACATTAAACAGTACAGAAAGATTATTTCTAATAAGATATAGCGTAATTATTTCAATTTTAAAAACGAAGATGCTCTCTTAAATAATTTTTATATGATTACTTTAAATTCAATAAGAATTTAGATGATCAACTGAAATCCTTTTTTTTCACAGAATTCTGTTTTCCCACACATATCTCCTCAATACGATTTCTTTGAATCTGCAATTTTCATAGAAGTGAAGTGTTTGCACCATTGCAGTGGCAGCCTCCAGAAACTGGTTTTTGCTCCTTTCTTTAAAGAAGTTCAACACCTCATTTCTGTTGAAGTGGTGTTTCCATTGCTTGATCAACCACGTCAAACAGTGTTGTGTCTGCTCAGAGGGTGCATGGGTGACCATCCAGAACAGCTAATGATCGTCGGAACATAAGCCCCCCCAGATATATCTATTTTTTATGACAGTAAAAGTGCAAAAGTCTTTTTGGGTGTATTGCTGATGCTAATACTGTAAGTTTATGGTGTCAGGCAACAGCGCCTTAGTTTTTCTGACCTATATTTATTTTTATGCATGAACGTCATCTGTTTTTATTTATATTTTCTCTTTTTAGAAGTTCTATTGACGCATAGGCTTTCTATACGTTGGAAGAAATATTTAACGCTTGTCCTAAAGGAATGATCGTGAGAACAACTATGGGAGGGAGCTCTGCTTATTATATATATATATATATATATATATATATATATATATATATATATATATATATATATATATATACATATATATACATCAAGGATAGATGACAAGTAGACAGCATATTATCAATTAACGATAACATTTATTTGCCAACGCGTTATCTTAATCGATAACTTGCTGTCTACTTGTCACCTATCCTTGATGTATACTACGGCTTTTTTCTGCCTACCTACTCCGTGTCTTCATATATATATATATATATATATATATATATATATATATATATATATATATATATATATATATATATGTGTGTGTGTGTGTGTGTGTGTGTGTGTGTGTGTGTGTATTTATACATATGTATGTGTATATATTATTCATAATCATCATATACATTAATTTTGGCAGGCTACCGGAAGTCTTGACCTGATCTTATGAGAACTCTAAATGCATCGTGTATGAAAGCAGTAAATGTCCTTGCTTTTTTTTTTTATTTCTTTGAATGATGAAAAGCAGAATCCCTCCTGCAGGATGTTGGTTGCGCAGGGTTCCTTTTGAATTGCTCTACTATTCAATATGGGACTCATTTTCCAGAGGCCAACACCGTATAGAGATGACGTCCCCTTCAATAACGACGACTAAAACTACTTAAGCCTTTGTTGCCCCCAGCAAACGGTGTCAAACGTTCCCGAGCAGACGGAGCC
>NC_061107.1:143887081-143894581 GCF_015104395.2 Macrobrachium nipponense
TGTCAGGATAGTTAGAATTATTTCCCTGAAAACTAAGCACAAACTAACATCATCATGTTGCATTGTAAAACTCAAGATTTATTGTCTCCCAATCTCCTTCCCACACCGTATCGGAGAGAGATATAGTTTGTTTTGAACACTTATGAAAAACTTTTGAAACATCTTATGAAATGGAGTTCAATCGGTTTGGAACGGTCACGAACAATCATGAAAACACTCTTCTCCAAGGTATAGGAAACTATCAAGGATATATATATATATATATATATATATATATATATATATATTATATATATATATATATATATATATATATATATATATATAATATATATATATATATATACAAGAACACATGCGTACAATCGTTCAAACGCTTGTATACATACATGCATAGTTCATTGGCAATTTGTCCTGCTGGTTACAGTGCACCAGAGGAAACTGTGCCCTGCTGTTTATAATTTGTTATTAATAGATAATAATTATCATCAGATCAACAAGAAGAAGAAACAATTTATTGTACAAAAAAAAAACTTATAAAGTACAGCACAACAGACAACCCGGAAGCGGTATGCGTACAGGGGAAAGCCCGCTTGAATGATTGGCATTGACTGTGGTATAGTACTACATATGTACTAGCCTCTAAATGTTATCAAGGCTAATGTTGATTTATGATTTGACAGCAGGAAATGCTGAAATAGGTTTCCACAGAATGATTCTAATCATGAAAAACATCCACCGACTAACAATGTCAAGTGATAGACTCTCTGCTCTCGGAATCATTTAAGTTAAATAAGATATTGCGAGGCCACTTGGCCCTGATCAGGAAGCTTCTAGACGAAATCTGTGAAGAAAAATTCTTAAAAAGCAATAATGTTTAAACTCTTTTTTTATCACTTTTAGATTAGAAGCGATACTATATATGATTTTTCGGCTCCTAACTCCCTTTCACATGAAATGTGTCTTTTCTACAGTACGTTGTGTTGAATTTGGCTCATATTTTAATTCATATGAACTAAATAGTTACCTTCGTGATTAGCTCTTGATAGAGCGCTGAAATTGTCAACTAAATAATCACAAAGATTTTATTCCTTTTTCCTTTACATTCTAGTTGTGAATCTGCTGCACGATGAACTTTATAAAATCAATAAGTAAACAAAGCAAAAAAAACAAAAACAAAAAACAATAATAACTATGATCCAAGGAGCTTCGTCTGTACCTCAAACCCCAATCAAATGTAAACCCAAGATTTGTTTTCTTTTTGTGGTGTTGATGGCTGACGAGAACTTCGAATTTTCACCGTCAACTGTTTATATGCCTTATTCATGTTTACCGAAGTCTATTGAAAACAGTCAGAATTGTGGACTACTTTTTGAAGACTTCATTCAACGGCGATTACTGCAACAGTAACTGAAATCAAGTGAAAAATGCGCCGAAGTGTCGTCGGTGCAATCGAGATTTCGGTACAACGTATAATGCTGTATGAATCTCTCAGCCACGTCCCATGAAACTCTCAGCCGCGGCCAACAAAACTTTCAGCCACGGCCCGGCAGTGGTGTGTCTTGTTGGCACCTATAGCGGTACCGGACGCACGATCATGACTAAATTTAACCTTAAATGAAATCAAAACTACTGAGGCTAGAGGGTGGATGATCAACATATCAATTTGCAGCCCTCTAGCCTCAGTAGTTTTTAAGATCTGAGGGCGGACACAAAAAGTACGGACGAAAAAATAGCCATCTCAATTGTTTTCTGTGAAAAATAAAAATGTTCGTGTCTGTTGCCTTTTGTCGTTGTTTTCAAGGTGAATTTCAAAGATTCGAATGCTACATAACTGCAGGCGGATGGGAGGTCTTTGAAGGCGATATGAAAATTGCTTTTCCACGCGATACCAGATAACGGACAAGTAGGAAAAAACGACGTTCACATTCCTACACCTTTAGCGACCGAAAAAGGCACAGCGCTCCAGAAAAATATAGAACGCACTTCTTGTTTACAATTTTGGTCAGGTTATTTCTTTAGACAGACAATTCTCCTTTAATATGAGTCCCAAGCGAGACATCCACAATACGGAATATGAAAATAAATCTAGGTCCGTCATTTTTCTAAGATGGCATTCAAATCAGGGGGTAGGGGTGGGGGGCGCGGGGAGAGGGACGTTAGGCAGACTATAAAACTTATCTGTTTGTGATTATTCACCCTCATGATGATGGCCTATGTGGTTTAGCCGGCTCTGCTGGAAGGATCTTTTTTTATCCTCAGTGAAGTAGGTGAGGCATCTAAATTCATTTACAATTCGGTTATGGAAGTAATAAAACAATCTTAAGTGACTGATTGCTCGTGCAAAGCAAAGAGATGCATATAAAACCATATGTAATTGCAAGAAGGCGTGATCCGACCTCCAGCTTACTCGGGGGCGTGTTAGAGTGTTGCTTCACCAACGAAAATTAAAATAAATACGTTATATTTTATTAGAAATAATTGTTCGGTACTGTTTAACATGCACATTATTTAATTTGTATATTTTCATTCTTATAAATAAATCATAAATATCCTGCCGGAAAATTCCTGTATCTTTAACTCAACGGGAAACACCTTTTTTCAGAACTTTATACTCTTCCCTACAACCCACCCACACCCCCCTCCCCCTTCAACAAGAACACCAGCAACAACAAAGTACTTTGTAAGCTTACTCCCCGAGTAAGCGGTAACAACAATACCCTCTTATCTTCATGGTCTTCATACATTTCTGATACTCTTGTTACCAAGGTGCAGAAATATGAAATAATTCCGGCGTCCATCGCAGGATTCGAACATGCAGACCGTGTGCCTGAACGAGGTCACGTGTCAGATATCCAAAATGAGTGAATAATTCGAGAAGTTAAGAGAGGATAAGAAGATTATGTTGGCTTTGCGTTACCCCCATGAGATGGAACCTGAAGTCATCGTAAATTTTCAAAGTATTTTCTACATCAAAGCTGAAAGCAAGAACCGAAAGGAAGTGGAAAGGCGTGTTCAAACATCAATTACGTAACTGAAAAGCAGGAAGTAAGGAAGTTTTATGACGCATGAAAAATTACTCTCTCTCTCTCTCTCTCTCTCTCTCTCTCTCTCTCTCTCTCTCTCTCTCTCTCTCTCTCTCTCTACTAATGCTTCATCTTCAAAACTCACAATCAACGTTTCTAAAAAAAAATTCCAGTGGCTCGTCACTTTGCTTAAATATCTATCTAAAATCGAAAATGCGACGAAAAAATAAGGTAATTCCCTTAATTTGATATACACTGTCGTTCAGTCTCTCACTAAAATACTTGCACGCTTATCACAAAAATGAGTCAAGGCAGCATCTGTTTTTCGTAAATTCATTATTTCGATCACTCTCCGGAAAATGTAGTTCATGACAGTCCGAAGTCATTTTCACCTGCACATCACTGGTGAAAATGTCAATGAGGTTTTCTATCATTGGTTCTATTTTATGTGAGTCATTTTTTTTAATGACTTATTAGTTTTCTGCAAAAGAAATCTATTGTGTCGGCTTTGTCTGTCAGTCCGTCCGTCCTCATATCATAAACAAACTACTGAGAATTGAGGGCTGTAAATTGATATGTTGATCAAGCACCCTCCAATCATCATACATACCAAATTGCAGCCCTCTAGCCACAATAGCCTTGATTCTATTGCATATTAAAGTTAGCCATAATCATACTTCTGACAGCACTAAAGGTACAAACAACATAGGCCACCACCGGACAGAAAACTTGATTATGCCGAAGAAACTTCGGCACATTTTTCATTTTTTTATTGTCGTCGTAACTGCTTCTGAAACTTGTACTACCTATATGATTTTAGTTCTTTCGAAAATCCGAAAGTTCCCGCCCACCCCCACCTTGTTTAATTCTTGTTGCAATCTACTTTTTATGCTTATAGATCGTTCTGGTATTTTTAATACATATTGATTACGTTATTGCATCCATCCGTGCTTATGCGCTCAATTCAAATCCAACATTCTCTAAGGAGTTGTTACACATAATCTGCACTCTACGCTCTGTGGTGAGTCATGAATTTATTGATCAAGTCACCTTATTTTATTATTATTATTATTATTATTATTATTAATATTATTATTATTATCATCATCATCATCGTGGTGAAGAAATCATCAGTGGTGTAGATGTAAATATAAATTTTTAAAATATAAAAAGGGAGCTTTCGGGAACCTGCGTCGATTTCCCTTCTCAATCAGATTGAGGAGAATCGAGCAGTTTTTCTAAAGCTATCTTTTGAATTTCATATATATATATATATATATTATATATATATATATATATATATATATAATATATATATAATGTATGTATATATTACTCCACCATTTAGTAACTCGTGCTATTATTATTATTATTATTATTATTAATTATTATTATTATTGAAAAATCCTCATAGTAGCACGAGTCTTCAAATGGAGAAACAAATCCACGGTTATGTAAATGTACAGATATTCCCCTTATCAAGGGAAACCGAAGATTCCCGAAAGCTATCTTTAAAGTTTTAAATCTAAATATCTGTACATTTACATAACTATGGATTTGTTTCTTCCATATTATTTATCATTAATAATATATAATAAATATACAAAAATTATAATAATAATAATTATATAAGAATATAATATATGTAATGATATGTATGATGTTATGTATGATGTATGCAATATCATATGTATATACGTTTATGTATATATATATCAAAATATATTTTCCAGTTGTATTTATAACAATCATGCCATGGGCCATCAAAAGTTGACGCACTTATTCAAAATTAGTAATTCGCAAGAATACCATGAAAATATGAGTGTCCCTTCAGAGTTAGTCCCAATCAAATAGATTAATTATAATGAATAATAAAATTGAGTAACATTATATTTTCATTGTGAAGAAATGAAATATCCAAAGTACATCTTAGCCAGTGGCCCCTCCTTAAGGAAAATATAATAAAGACCTTTTAGTTTGTAAAGAAATCGGAGAATGGACTGCCTTCAAATCATTATCAGTATACATCAAGTTGACTTTGGGCGGTTCAGTATTTTGATCATAACTGATGTTTTAAAGCTTGTTGGAACAGTTATGATTTACCTTATAAAGATGTTACTCAGAATAAAGAATAAAGGGGCACTCGTATTTTCATGGTTTTCGGGCGAATTACTATTTTTGCATTTTGACTAAGTGACTCAACTTTTGATGGCCCTTGGCTTGAAAAGGTAACATTGTATAAAGATCTTGGATATTGGTAACAAAGTAGAACCATAACGAGCAATGGTAATTTTTTGTTTAACATTGATATGCTTTTCCAAAAAGGAATCAAGAGAAAAGACCCATTGCCCTCAAACACGAAACGCAGGATACTTGTTTGAAAGGAATGCACCACGACCTAAGGTGCCAACGGAAGGCCTGTGCGTTCTGGAGAGCAAGACCACCTAGACTCTTAAAAGCTAACTTAGAACCAACTACTTAATTCTTTTGACGAATCTAAGGCATGCCGGTCACACCTTTGTGCCATCTCCAGTTATAGACAAGGTATTCCTTAACACAATATAATCAATACCGGACTGATTTGGATGCCTGCTGTCATTAATATCTTACAAGACTTCTTCCCACAGAGAGAAAGCCACGCTTGTATCTTTTAAAAGAAAATGAAAATACTACAATTTTACCTCAGTTAAGTAGAAATCCCTCCTGACTGCCAAGAAATCGATTTCCCACATAGTTGTAACGGTTCTCCTGGAGGGGACTTGACTTAATTCACCACCAAGCTGAGGATCTTCATAACAACACCGTCCAGAGAAGACGATCAAGTGCCCTTTGATGCCCGTCCCAGCCCTTCGGATACCCACTTCTGCAAATAGACAGCATATTCCTGAACATAAACATTCCAAGTTGAGATAGATTTACTATCCTTTACTCTGAGGAACGGATTCATTGTGAGAATTTCGGAGAACCATAAAGTTTTGCCTTCTTTATCTGTTAAGATCTCAGCTGTCATACTTACTGATATTGAGATTTCGCTAAATTTAAATTTGGAACGCGCTTCAAAGACACGGTTTTAGAATTGTCTTGATTCTCTGAACCTGTTTTACTGTTAAATACTTGCATTATCAATTTAACTTTGCTCATTAATTGTTTCATCATTCAAAAGTTGTAGTCACCGACACTCCTAATATAGGCTTCTCCCAAAAATACTGCGCAATCAGTTCTTTTCATTATTTGTGCTGAAGTAGCTATGCGCCTGTTAAGAGGCCATTAGTATTTCTATTGTAACAGATTTTCTTGTTGCACTGAGAACATTACGTGTATATTTTGTATCTTTTAATGGGTCACGGTGCATGTAACAACTATACATTACTAATGCGACTTTATGGGGTATCGGTTAGCAAGTGAGCATCAAACACCCAAAAATTGAGTGTGTCAAAGGAAATTACGATCTGAACAATAGAACTCCCTCATATTTATGGTATAGCAGATGTATATTTTCGCGCACAGGCGTTGTGTTCTTGGAACAAGGTCGATGAACATAGCTTTTTGGGCAAAGCCGATTATTATTCTTGTCTTTGTATCTCATGTGTCTAAATTGTGTATATTATATTGAATCTAATTTGATAAATCCTTTTATATAGCCCTGAGCTGAATTAAGGATGATATTATTATTATTATTATTATTATTATTATTATTATTATTATTATTATTATAGCAAACTTTTACGTATTGAGAACGAATAGAACACGTATGTATTAAATATCTATAACAACCAAAACAAGACATAAATCTAAAGCAATATATTGAAACAAGCATTTTGACTCTTTTTCAAGTTTTTTTAATAATGTATTACATATAATATTATTAAATGAAGTCACAATCGCTGTTCACCTGATTTTCATTGAGTGCAACGTTTTATTTCAATTAATCAGAGATATAACTTGAAATGCCATTTGGACCAAGAATTTGAGAACTTGGGAATTTTTCGATATACTGACTTATATTTCATCAACTGTTGCATTTCATCTGGAACTGTTTTATTTTGTGCCTCATTTTCTCCTCTCTCTCTCTCTCTCTCTCTCTCTCTCTCTCTCTCTCTCTCTCTCTCTCTCTCTTCCCGGCAGACGGAGGATGCGGTAAGTTATCACAAAATTCCCACAGATCTAGAGATCGGTGACCCCAATTTTAGCTTCACATCATTACGACGGCCAACTATATCTCAGTCGACGGTAAACGGCGGTATGACGTCATTGTTATTTAGCCATACTTGACACCCAAGGCCACAAAATGTATAGTATAGAATCATTATTAATTTCAGTATTCAGTAACATGCATCAACCTTCTTTAAAAGGCTTGACGGGTCTCTAGGAAATTTACATGAAATTCAAAAACTATTAAATGGCATTTTAGGTCTATAGGACAACGTACTACATAAAATTCAAAAACTATTAAATTGCATTTTAGGTCTTTAGG
>NC_061107.1:143897081-143902081 GCF_015104395.2 Macrobrachium nipponense
TATATATATATGTATAAATATATATGTATATATATATACATATATGTATATATATTCTATAATTTCTATATATTCCAGATCGTATCATATCCTCAGACCCTCTTGAGAACTGTGTAATCTAGGACTCTTGAAATGATAAACGTTCGGGATGGTGTGAACAATACCAAGAGGACTGAGTGATTTGTCCAATACTTCGATCTTGGTAAAAGGAGTTATTACTCATTTCATTTTTAAGTCTTTTAGACTATATAATTCATGAATTCATTATCCATTATTACTTGAATTTCCTCTTAGATATCGTCAGTCGTAAATGTGTAGTCACTTCCTGAAACAATCAGCCAAAACTTTATCTTCCTGAAGTTACGATTAGATGAACCTAAAGTGTTTTTACCTATAGGAGAGAATTCGACTGAACTTGAACAAAAAACCTCTGAGGGTGTTATTTGTCAATTTGGCAGTGGTTTTATATTCCAGGAAAATTTCTTTTGGTGTCTTTGACCAATTCCCATTAAAGAAAATACTTCCTATAGTGCCCTGAGAAGTTTGAACTAAATAGAGCCGTTTAATCAACGCCAAAGTTACTGACTGATAAGACATTAATGAAGTTAATTTTGAATGGGAAACCTTTAGGTTATATGTGAAGTATTCCACATTTGTCTTGATTTGTCTATTCTTTTGGTTTTTTCTTATTTCATTTCCACTTGTTTTTTTTTTTTTTTTTTTTTTTTTTTTGCCCCATAGCAGCCATGGCCATGGGTAAAGAGCTTGGGGCTGCTCTTTACCAAATTGCAAATTGCTGTTAGTCGATCACGGTGTAAACTGAATTACTGCCTTCTGCTAAACTAATTGCAATCCGTACAACATCTAAATCTGTTAACAGAAGAGCATTAAAGGTGCCTCTGGTAAACATTAAAGGTGCCTCACACTGCTTGACCTGGGGCAACCCGAACGAGCTGTAAGGACTGTACGGTAAGGCTGGCTTACCTAGGTAAAGGGAATGATCAAATTACGTTTCTGATGGAAATATTTTGGCCTTCGTACTTTGTATAGAAATTTGATAACACATGGCCTGTACCTCTGAGAATTGTCTAAGGTGATCAAAAACTAATTACATTAATATCATAATTATGATATTAAATCTTTCCCAAAAGATGGGATTGCATATAAAAAAAAGGCAATGGTCACAAAAATATTCACCATCTCACTAGAATTTCTACGCCATCAGATAGATGCTTAATGTATCTGAACCTGACTTTCGAATAATATTTCTTTTGTCTTCACCCCAACATGATTTTCAAGCTCATTTATCCATGTATCATTTCGAACTATCTATGGCCATTAATTTCATTTCCTGTTTACTGGAGGAGTGAATCAATGTCATCATAGGACAAGTGATTTACCAATAAGTTTTTAATATATATATATATATATATATATATATATATAACATATATATATATATATATATATGTGTGTGTGTGTGTGTGTGTGTGTGTGTGTGTGTGTGTGTGTGTATATAACAGCGTTATATTAAGAGTAAGTAGGATAAATATTCAAGCTTAATTTAAAATATGAAAGAAAAGATAATAAAGCAAGTGAGATAACGATGGTTGAGGAGAGAAACTGTAGGAAGGTGATCATTCATAATTGACTGGCCGAAGAAAAATGAATAATATTTTCTATATATAACCTTACCAAATATAACCACATGGACATAATTACTAAATCATGTTTTAGAATGATAAACAGGATGAAGAGTGTAGGATGCAGAGTAGGATTATTGCCAAAGACTATCAGAGTGGAGAGACTTCACGTGGTAAGACCGCAGGCAAAGGAAGTTTATCACATTATAGCCTTTATCACACTTGGTTATCGGGTCAGTCGGGAAATCTAGTATAGGAAAGATGAGGTCAATTTCTCTAATCAAGACGGATGCGAAACCCAGTATCAGATGAGGCTTCGAGGGATGACTCCCGTTCCAGTTTCCAGCCTCTTGTCTCTATCCGGACTGACGGCCCTTTGTGCCAATCTTCTTCTCTCGCAGTTGCTCCGCCGGAAAGAAATACGTCGATTTTTCTAACGTCGTCAAACGAGGAGATAACGCTCGCGAAGTGTTCAGAAATAACAGACTTTCTCGCAGAGTCTTAATCAAATCAAATCACGTGCCGTGGATAACTGTCCACAGTTCTCAAGGTGTCGGTTTTCTGCTGTCGACGGGTGAGAAAAATATCGGTTTTTTTTTCTCTCTCTTTTTAATTCTACCTCCAGCTCTTGGTTTCTGATCTCTTAATCGTTAGTTGGTCTGATGTCATAAAAGAATTTGATGGCTCTCCTTTTAGAACCATGTCTGACTCTTGTAGTGACGTCCAGTGCTTTATGGGTTTTTGGTAACCCGCATCTGGCCCTAATTTAAACTAGAAGTTATGCCGCCTTTGTTTACATTTGGTCGCTTTTTGTGAATGACATAAAATGAAAATTTGCGAAAATCCTGAAAGTGACAGAAAATTCTTGTGGAGATCTTTTTTTTTTTTTATGAAAATTGCATCGCATATCTAATTCAGCGTTTACTTTTTTATTCAGCCTTCACAAAATAGATTAGAAAATAAACAGTTCGACACCTTTCCATGGGAGATTTCTTCCTAAATGGGATCAACGTTACACGACCTTAAATATCCACTCTTCATGTTACAAGGAATTTATTAATTTGATCTTTTTTTCGAGTTACTGTTCGTTAATCAAATCAGTCAAATGATCATATAAATCTTGGTACGCGAAAACACCTTAACATCATTATATTTATAAGGATCCTAGCAACGTTTTTAATTGGAGTTTAGTTCTAAATTTTGTTTCCCTAAATTAAAGTTCGTTCAATAGTAATTCCCATAGGATCTCTTTGCATTTTGCGTTCTTAAGGAAATTTCACCATTACATGAAATGCTGTCATAGTGACCACTTGCAGTGGAGAAATGGACTTTTAAAATATATTTTTCCACCGGTTTTTAATTTCTATATTCAAGTTATTTGGAGGAACTAAATCTAGCTGCTTAGAGGAGCTAATATCATGATATATTAATCTGCACTGCTCTGTGAAGTGAATGTCCATATTTACTAGTAACAGAATAGAATACAGACAAAAAACAAGAACCCATTAACACCAACGTATTGTGGCGAAAACCCATCAAAAAAGGATTCTACAATTAAGAAGCCTAACGGTTAATTTTACGACAAAGAACATACTTGGTGCGTTGTGAAAAACACGGTTCATTTCCAGCTGTGTGAACTTGAAGATGCTGCTTTCCTATGAACACCTGAGACTCAAAACCCAAGTTCCAGGTGACCAATGAGGCCATGGCATCAAAGAGCAATCATCTGCAAGCGTCTACATTAGGAAGTTAAAGTATCAAGACAACGCCACCAGTCTTTTTGAAATAATTTTGTACTTGGAAATAACTTAGTCTAACATTCCAATATTCGTGTGATAGGATGCCTTTGCAATCCTTTACATTATACTTATATTTCCTTGCAGAATGCACCCCTTACGGGTATCAAATGTTTCATTTTCATATCCCATTTTCGCCTTTAGATCCTTGTACTTCATATCTTTTATATTCTGGCTCTCTTTATCTTGCTACGCAACTACTCCAACTCCCTCCTTTCACAGTCTGAAACTCTGATTGGCCAGAAGTGTCCCAGTATTTGGCCCGACAGCCTGAATCTCATCTTCACGTCTTGGGAAGTGTCAGCTCCATTAACCAAGTATTTATATTGACTGACTTCGAATTAAACATTCAACATTGTTACTGTTGCGTATTAACCCGAGAGTTACACTGTCTACAGAATGCTAAAGCACCTACAAAATGGGTGTTGTAAAAGTAACAGGGCTTAGCGAGTCTTGAACCGAAGACTCCCACGCACATCCTCCGATTACCCGCCATTTCACGGCGAAATCATTTCTGATGTTCGTGAGTGGAGTTGTGGAATGTGTGTTCCAGACATTACTTTGCACCCAACTCGATTATGTTTGCTTTTGCCTAATCATCGAATGACATTTCAGTTCTGGTCATCTTTATTTTTTTTTTTTTTTTTTCTTTCTTTTTTTTGAAATCGAAATTAAGAACATCGCAGTTTCCTAGAAGATGAACTTGCATAATATAATATATATATAGTATATATATATATATATATATATATATATATATATATATATATATATATATAAAATAAAGTGTGAGTAAAGAAGTAATTGACACTTTTTCTTCCCACCAGTTACTGACTCTAATCCCTGAAAATAAAATGGACTTTTTCCACAAGGAGACTGACCTTCAGGTTCATTTCCCCTTCGAAATTGGCTTCAGTCCCATCTAAATATAAACTACCAGACTACCTCTGGAAAGTTCTTTGTTATCTGCTTACGTGGCTGTTCTTAAAGAAGTTGCAAACTGTAGCCTTATTTCGTGAAAAACAGTATAATGTTACACTGCAACTCGTCCAGAAATTATATTCGGGGTCAAGTAAATGATATTAACGTGTAAACTAAGCCAACGTGGCAGCTAAATATATCAATGCATTTGTGTATTTACGTATTTGCGCATATATTAGCTCTACGTCATTTCTCAAGAGTAATATACCCTGTTTAAGAAAAGAGAAAACTAATGCCGATGATACCTAAAAGATTTAAAACGGATTGCAGCCTTTCACCTTTATTCATTATTAACATCTCCAATGCCTATTCACCGTCAGAAATCAATCAGTCGCCTGAGCAGTTTATCCACATACTGTAGTTTCTCGCGAAAAAAATTTTTTTAAATGCCTACTTGACTAACTAGCATTGTTTTGTACGTCATCCGAACTCAAGAACGTTAAACTTTCACCCTTTCAGCTGAGACGAAGATGGGTTTCGTAGAAATCATCGTCACTGACTAAGATCAACATAGTAATCTGCATAAGAAGGTTTTATTCACTAGGAGGTCAAGCAATGAACTAAGCAAATGGAACGACAG
>NC_061107.1:143904581-143907081 GCF_015104395.2 Macrobrachium nipponense
GTTGTTCCAGCCTGCCTGTACCCGATGTTTTACTTCTTCTTCCATACTTCCTCAGCGTTAACAAAAGATCCCAAATACTTAAACTTATCAACTCTCCTTATTTGCTCTCCACCAAGCTGAATACTTTCTCTATCATCCCCCTCAGTGGTGGTACACATATTTCTGTCTTGGATCTACATTCTCATTCCTCTGTCCTCCAGTACTTGCTCTCCATCTTTCCAATTTCACTTCCAGATCTTCCCTGCTCTCTGACACAGAACAATATCATCCGCATACAATATGTTCCATGGTACTGTCTCCCTTACTTCCTCTATTATAACATCCATCACTATGTTAAAGATAAATGGGCTCAGAGCCGACCCCTGGTGTAATCCTACTCTCACCTCAAACCTTCTGTCTCCCCAACACTGCTCCTCACTCTGGTAAATACATTCCGGTACATCTCTTGTATCAATCGCACATACTTCTCTGGCACCCATCTTGTATATATATATATATATATATATATATATATATATATACATGTATATATATATATATATTATAATATATATATATATATATATATATATATATATATATATATATATATACATATATTATATACAGAGGGAGATAGACCAGAGAGAGAGAGATAATAATAGATATAAATATATAATATATATATATATATATACTATATATATATTATATATATATATATGTATATATATTATATATATATATATATATATTAATTAAGTATATATATCATGTACCTAGAAGTGAGTGCAATAGTGGACAGCCTTCTCAGATTATTCTTAAAATAATCAGAAAAAGGTAGAGAATTTTCACCTTCTAAATGTGATTAATTTAAGGAACTTATGAAGCCTAATGATTGTCGAACTGCCAGCTTCCACTAAGTCTATGAAAGACAAAACCGGTGGCGAAGAAAGATTACGTTATAGGTAATATCCTGGGAGCAGTACAGTCTCTGTATAATCAAATATCATTTAATAAAAGATTCCCTTGCACTTCTAGGATATATTCCTTATTATCAAGGTTAAATTACAGAGATTTGGTTCATGTAAAGTAAACAGGAAATACTGGAATTCAAATCAGCTGTCTGATGAATAGCCGTTTTCCTGCCTGGTTGTTATAAATAATGGAATATGTGATGAGAAGTATAGAAGGTGCGATTTTGTTTAATAAATCTTGAAGGAACTGGGATATTAGTTACAACATATCCTTGTCGGTGTTACAGATATTCTACTTACGCAAGAGACAAAGAGAGAGAGAGAGAGAGAGAGAGAGAGAGAGAGAGAGAGCTGAGTAGTGCAACGCTTGTTATATCAAAATCCATGGCTCTTTGCAGCTAAGCCCCGCCCACTGCTTACGTCATTACCATTCCTTGAGCTGACTGGTTGGCAATGGTTTTGGGAAATTGGTTAATCTGTGGTTCTTTCCATCTTCATTAATTTAGCAATGGTTGTTTTACCAAGTTAAAATAAGTTGGACTATAAACGTTATACTATCCCCTGAAATAAAATCATAAAGCACATCTCCCTAAAAATGCTGGAAAAATTTGACCGACGAATACTTGATGCCTGGAAAACCACTTCCCTTCGGGGATGACTCCTTTAATTCCTTGATTGCGCAGGACGTCCTGGCCGAGTCTCAAAGCCTTAGAGACACAAGAAAGTCATTACTTCCTCTGGAAGGTTATCAAAGAGGATGTTTTGTAGCAAACAAATGGATTTTTTTTCAAGGACACTGGATTTCTTATAAACATATATAGCCAGATTTATGTGCAATTTCATGAATTAAAATTTATAATTTTACAGGAGAAATGTCTGACAGCAGTTGTAAAGCATAAAATTGAGGGGCTATCTCAAAAATATTTTGTCCTCCTTTTGTTCTGTTTAACGCCACTTTTTTATTCCCGACATCAATAACCAGTTGTTGCAATGCCAATTCAAAAAAATTGATCATTCAGCAATAATAACCTGCAATTGCAAACCCTTTTTACACGATTTGACAAACGGTTTAGGTAGGGCATGAATTACATAAAGATCCTCGAAAGACTTATTCTAAATATTTATAACTATGAATTGCGAAGAAGAGTTGTGTGTGAAGACACTCAAGATTTGTAGGCAATAAGCTATACAGGGACGAATAGCACACACATAAATCTCAAAGACCCCCTTGTGGGACTTTCACTGAAATCTTAGCCGGACATATTATGGTGGTATCTCTCCAACATAAATTACGAGATGATCTGAAGGAGTCTGTTTGCAAATCTCTCTCTCTGACTATCTGCGTATTGTTCTATTTCTCCGCAAGCAAACCAACATAAACAAAGTAATTCCCATGCGCCTCCTTATACAAATCGACTATGAATAAACGCTTTGAGCAGAAAATTTCTAAACCATCAGCTTTTTAAGATAAATGTAAAAATTGCCCCTTAAGTAATTTATCCATAAACTAAGCACACTTATACCAATCACCCCAAACTGCTTGT
>NC_061107.1:143909581-143919581 GCF_015104395.2 Macrobrachium nipponense
CATATATATATATATATATATATATATATATATATATATATATATATATATATATATATATATATATATATATATGTCTGTGTGTGTGTCTTAAACGCTCCTTCGTGTCTTTCCATCACAATAGAAGAGCCTCTCTACGCTATGAAAATGAACATAAAAGGGCTTGGAAGGCTGTAGCGCAGATTATACTAAATAAGTGATACTTGTGATCAGCAAAACGAGTAGTACCGCTATATCAAGAGACACTAGCAAAAGGGCAATGTCCAAACGGGAGGAATTCTCAGATTCAGAATATGTGATCCACGCGTGAACTAACATCAAGGAAATTGTTTTACCAATATTGCTTGTAGTTATGTCCAGATGGTAAGGACGGAGTCGCTTTCTTCTAGTATTGTAAACAAGCAAATTGCATGAAGAAAGCAGGCTGTGCAATAAAAGCCCTGAACCACAAGTCATTAGCATCGGAAGTGAAAAAATATAGTTTAACTAAGCCTAGTATTCGAGAAAACTATTGAATTTGGGACTGAAATCATCAATTTTGCGAAAATTATAATGCATATATTAAAGCATCATTTAAATGTGCATTTTTGATATTTTGAAAATAAATCTTATAGGGAATGAGATTGAAAGATAGTAGTTTCATGTACCGAAAGAATTTTTCTTTTATCTTCAGTACTTTTGGAGACATTAACAATTGAATAGCGTTAAGGCCGGGCTGAGCCGGGCCGCCAGAAATGAAGCCGCTTCGCTTCGCTCGTAATAAGTATTTTCAGCTCTACAAATGGTCATGCTGCCTTCCCCAGACACAACATCTATAAAATTCTCTTGCAAAAAAGGGATTTGTTGATGAAAACTTATCAAAATACTTGGTTCGTCTACCTTGGTCTGCTGAGGTACCCGGCAATTGTTATTCAGTTTGGTTTTCCTCATATTACTGATCGTTCTACTTAGGATAGCACAAGTCTTGATTCATGTTCGAATCAAATAAAGTTTCTATTTAGTATGATGGTAGATTTTAATTTCATGCATTCCTAGACCTTTTCAGTGCAGCCTTATTCCACGGATTTGACAAGCAGTTGTACCAAGGATTGCATGACAGAGTACAGCTAAATTTTCCTCGAGTATTTTGTCATTATCACACAAACAATGAGAGAATGAGAACATTATTTTGCACCAATATACTGAGCTATCATATATCCCTGCACAATACTTATATAACATTAATAAAGACTAAAAGCAACTAAGGTTCAGGAACATTTCCCCGTGGAATATTAGAAACGACAGTTTTAGACTTATTAAAAATTCACCAGCATCCATTTTGCGTTGTCACGCATTTAAGAACTGTGAAAGAGACTTAAGTATATTCTCTTCTTCTTCTTCTTCTTCTTCTTCTTCCCAGCTTTAACCCATTTTTGTATGGGGTCGCCGTTGTGAATGAGTCGTCTCCATCGATTTCTGTCCTGTGCATCGTTCTCGTTAGTACCTTTTAATACCATATCTCCCCCTACACAATCACGCCATCTCTTTCTTGGTCTTCCCATCTTCCTTCTACCCTGCACTTCCATTTCCATCGTATGTCTTCTAACATGATGTTCCTCTCTTCGTAAGAGGTGCATACCATCGAAGCCTTCCCTCCTGTATTTTCTTTGATATTTCAACTACCTTTGTCGATCCTCTTATATACTATTTTCTAAGCCTATCTTCCCTTGTCACTCCCGACATCCATCTCAACATTCTCATTTCTGCTACATCCATCTTCTTCTCCTCCGGTTTCCTCATACTTGCCGTTTCTGTTCCATATAACATTGCCGGTCTGACCACCGTCCTATAAAGCTTTCCTTTCAATTTCACAGGGACCTTCTTGTTACAAAGGACCCCTTATGCAGACCTCCAGTTATTCCCTCCTGCCTGAATTCGATAACTCCTAATATCCAAGTTACCAAATCCAGTATTAAATGCTCTGATTTTTCGTCTATACTGTAATGCTTTTCAATAAGTCAGGGATCAGTGAATGATAAAATATCCATTACTTGTAAGTGAAAACCCATTACGTATCTTATGAGAAAGGTCAAAAAAGAATTTAGGGACTAACAAACAAAAGTAGCGGGAAGTTGTCTCTCGGACAAACCTTTAAACATATCAATATAAAGAGCTGTATATATTTGCCAAATAAGGAAGCTGGATTGTATTATAAAGAAGAGTGAGCATGAGGAACAACAGGATGCTCATGGGAGCAAGATCCTGAGCTGACTTGAGGCTAGTTTGATCTCCAACAGAACGCTATTAACTTACACTTAAACTGTGAGAAAAAAACAGACCTGCGGAGAATAAGGAGGAATGCCTACTGCCAAATACATAAATTTACTTCTTCTGAGGGAAACTGCAAGCACCACAGTAAAACATATGTTGGTTGCACTGGTCCTACTCTTATCTTTGGTGTCGCCTTCGGTGTATCTGCAACCAAAAAGGTATCTTTGAACATTGCACAAATATGCACAAACAAACGAACGTCGTGCATTGAAATACAGAAACTATATCTTCACACTCATACATCACAAAACTTCATGTCACTGTTGGCTAGACACCCTCGAATTATGAAGGTAAACGAAGAAACGTGGAAAACACTCAGACATCGAATGCACTGATCTACTTCTATTATGTTTCTGCTGCTAATATTGTTACTGCAACTGTTATTGTTATTATTATTATTATTATTATTATTATTATTATTATTATTATTATTATTATTATTATTATTATCATTAGGTGCAAATTGCTTTTTTCTTGAAAAACCAGCTGTTCAGACTGCGAAAAACTTAAGTCTGTCTGGTATAGATTAGATGTCTTACTATAAGGCGCAAAAAAAGTACGTTAAAACCAATATGCAGACGGCAAATAAATTTGAATGCTATTGTGCAATGACTGACTGCTCATCTCCGAAAACGAACTGCCAGACAGAAGAAAACCTAGACTATATTTCCCCATACATGATATAAATGAAATGATGTGGTCGTGATAAGTGAAGCTATGCATAGCCTATGTCGTCAGTCTTCGATTTTTTAGATTTTATTTTGGTATTCTAAGATCCCGCAAAGAATTTGATAGTTATTAAGGGTACAAAGGATTCTGAAAGTAATAAATTCATCAATTCGGCTACGCTGTCTTGTATATGTGTAATAAGTATCCAGTCGCGCGTACCCACACTTCAGTACGAAGATTGGAGTAAAGATGCATCTCATTTATTATTATTTTCTAATTGATCGCATTACCGTAGATGCCCTGTGTCACACAACGGTTCACGGAAACCTTCAGTGGGACCCTCTGACCCCTGAAACGGCAAATCTCACCCCCTTCAACACGGTAAACCAGGAAACTCCCAACGGCGGTGGAAAATGATGACACGCACTCACTCACTTACACACGAACACACGCACGCACACACGCTTAGTTACTCACACCACAAACGTCCCCTCCCCTTCTTCTTCTTCCCGCCGCTCCAACCTGAAGAGGCCGCCGAGACATCACTGTAGGTCATTCAACCGCGTGCGACTACGAGGCTCGAACGCGCTGCCAGCTCCTTCCTTCGCCGTTGCTCGCTCCCAGTTTCGCTTTTGTCATCCTGCAGGAAGCGCCGCACATCCCTCCCTGAGAGCAAATGCTCTTTGCCACTGACGAGACGCGGCCCGTCAACACGCCAGCAACTCTCAGAAGTTTCCTATGGTGTTCATTTGTATACAGAATTGCAGTGGAAATAGATTGATTGGAAAAATAAAGTACGACACTATAAGTTTCGATGACATCTTTCAATATATAACGACAAAAAAAGAAAAAAACAAATAAAGAAATCTAAAATCCTTGCCCGTTGCTATTGTGCTCCCTCGTCTAAACAAGATTGAAGACAACGTATTTTCTCTTTGAAAGGTAAGAAATAATCTGCTTCACAATGGTCCCTCGAAGTATTATAGCTTAAAGACATCGTAGGTAATACTTTATTCCATCTTGTGATAGTCCTTTGCAATGAACATTCATTATATGATAATAGTATCATAAGAAAAGGGCTAAGGCGACTCTATACCTAGAAGCTGTCGTCGGCGACAGTAGGTACATGACATAGATTATTATAAGCTAAAACAAAAGAACTGGATAACAGGACACGCGAAAGTGTTCGTCGTAGGATAATGCAAATACAACAAGCATGAGGAAGGATTCAGCATTGCCATACGGTAATTGATAAACGTATCCTTAATAAGGAGGATAAAACAAACGCTCAGATATTAAGGGAAGTTCGTGGAACGTGGAGATTCGATTATGAAGAAGGGTGGTGGGGAGGGAAGGAGGAGGAAGGGGTGTGAGGTGGGGTTTGGGAATGGAATGTGGAAGTGCAATGAGTGAAAGGACTAAAGAGTGGGAGCGAGAGATCTTGCTTTTTTTTTAACATCATTATAACGCGAATCTTTGATATAAAAAGGAAACTCTCTGCCTTTTTTGTTCCTGAAAACTCGACGTGAATTTAAACACTGGTAAGTCAAAGTAACTGAATCCTTGGCAAAGTATATATAATGCCCCTAAGATACACTTGCAGAATTTTCATGCTTACTGTTTAGAACTCTTAACGGAGAGAGGGTTTGAATCATTTTTCCTGCATTTCCAACATAAAATCCTCAAAAACTCCTCATATGATTGTCATTTTGTAATTTATAATAGTAAACATAGAAAGCCGACGATCAACCTGAAGACCACCCAGTTACTGCAAAAGTTGCTGTTAGAAAATAATTATACAAAGCCAACTTACAACGGAAAACAAGTCCTTTGTGTTATGGAAGAGGCCTATTGGCTTTCTGAAAGAAAGAACAAAGTTTTCTTTACATGGGAAATAAATCTATTTTAATATCTATTATGACTCGAAAGAACATAGTAATGGCTTCGCAAAGTCCTTTTTTCTTCTTTTTTTTTATCTTCATGTACTGATCTGAACATGTAACTCGTGACACGAAAAAAAAACTCAGGAAAATGCCATTCAAAAAACCTATATGGCAACATCAGTATTAGTGATTTTAAGAGGCTTCATTAAGTTATAATTTCCTTGTGAATACGTGTGTGAATCACTTTAAAATCGAAGAATATTGAGAGGAGATATCAGAAATCACTAAGGACGGATGCCTAGTTTTAAACTTTTTTTTTTTTATAGGGCAAACACGTATATTAGGTGCCTCCGAGGTAACTATTTTTTGTCGGTTCGTCTGTCTGTTTCTATATAACAAAATTATCTTCGAAAATAAGTCAATAAAGTTTTACGATTCATTCTGTTCCCAGGAAGAATGGATCAGATTGTGAGGTAGAACCTGTTCTGGAAGTGAAGCGGGTATTTTCAACATTTCGTTTATTGTTATTCTCTTCTATTATGACTCAAAGAATAAGCTCTTCGCTGCTAACAATCAATAACTCTGTTATTTGTGAAATAGAACCTAACTATCCTCGGGTACTGTGGAGAGTCAAGAAGGATCAAGAATGTGTATCATCTCTGATTCCCAAGGAAATCGTCGACTATGTACTAACTAGTTCTTGGTGAGGAAATTGTTATCAGTTTGAAATATGCGTCAAGGAGGTGATTTCTATTCTGTCTGGCATCTGTCTGTCTATGAACAGGATAATGTGAAAATTTGAAAACAGAATCTCAGGATTTTCATTTTGAAAAATTACCATGTTTCAGGGAACAACTAATCCGTCACTGATTTAAATCTGAGTCTGGAACTTAATTCAGATTTCTAGCCCACTTGATTTATAGTTATTTTCACTTAAGGTAAATGCCACCAACATCCTTGTTGAGAGAAAAACCATTAATGTTCCTGGTTGACAACCAATCACCTGTTAATCCTGAGAGAGAAAATAAATGAGTGAGAACATTTGAGTCGTTATACTAATCATGGCCTGGCTTTCCCGTTATACGTGAGAAGTTCTTGTTTTCCTATGAATCACACCAATCGAATTCTATTTTCCTGTCCCAACCACAATGCTAAGGATTATATTGGCTTTAACGTAAAGAAAAATTAGTCTACTCTACGTAACACTTTTTTGGGGGGCTGGGCTGAAGATGAACCCAAAAATGGTTCGAAAGCTTTTAAGTGTTTATAAAGTTTTACACGAACTTTGAACAATTATATTATTATGGACCCTTCAAAACACTTCTAGGATCTCTATTGCAACAAAAACATCCAAACTAATTAAAATGCCTCCCAATGTTTATTATTTATAAGGATACTACATTGCATTAATTGTTTCATTGTTTATATTAGGTTAAAAATCTTCTTTCATAAGGCGATAACTTTGACCACATGTACAACTTTTTTTTTTCTTTTTTTTTTTAGAAGTTCAAACATACTTTCCTTTGACCTGAAAAGTGATCCATTCCCATAACCTTCCCTCACCCTTTAATTCCCCTGATGATTATCATCACAACTAATGAATATCGTGAGGTGTTTTTCTGAATAACTGGTAAGTGAGAGGAAAGGTCAAGTAAAAGACGGTCGGAAACTTTGAGTGAAGCTCACAAGGTCTGTTCTTGAACTGTCTGTCTCAGTTTAAGCACCATTTTACAGAAAATGTAAAATTTTTATCTCATATATCACTGTCCCATTTCGATGGACCAAATCCGTGGACAATTCACTTGAATGTCTTGGATATTGTTTCGGGTTAATTGAAGCATATGTCAATATTAATATTAAATAATCATAATCAATCAGCTTTGCTACCACCATCATGTTACTGAGGAAGATAGGATAGTTCATCATCATTACATTCAATGTCTCAAATACAGAATCCTCGACATAATGTGAAGCAATGTCGTTTCATATCATTTCAAGGAAGGAGTTGACCTGTCAATATATAAATCTACTGCACAGTCTATACTTTGAGATCATTAGTTATACCAAGTAATAAACATACCCCAGACAACTGAAGACGATATAACCCAAAGGATGTTGAAGAGATTCACAACCTACACACACAAGTTGTATGCATACATACATAATCACATACACACACAGAAAAAATGACGGTCCTAGGAAACAGAGCAGTAAAATTTACGCGAACAGAATGGCCAGTAACCTCCTCCTCCTCATTCATAATAAAGCACTGCTCGCATACACGCATTCATATCTCTCTCCCTGTCAGTCTATATGTGGTGTGTGCATATATATATATATATATATTATATATATATATATATATATATATATATATATATATATATATATATATATATATATATATATATTATATATATATATATATATATATGTGTGTGTGTGTGTGTGGTGAGTGTGTAGAGAGAGAGAGAGAGAGAGAGAGAGACAGCCAGACAAGAGCAAGATGCATGCGTGAATGCAAGCAGTACTTTGTTATGAATGAGGAGGTACTGGCCATTCTGTTCGCGTAGATTTTACTGCTCTGTTTCCTAGGACCGTCATGTTTCCTGGTCATTTTCCCAGAATAGATGCTTGAAACTTTAATCACTGCTCACTTAAAGCCTTTGGATTCTATCTAGCCTCTGTCGCCCATCAGTTCAGATGTTCAGATCAAGCAGATAGCTCATATGGCATTTAATCATACATCATCTCCCTGAAACTCGGAGACTATTGTTATTCTTCATAAGTTTTTTTTTCTTCTTTTTTTTTAAGCATAAGGGCCTTGTAGCCCAAATACAACCTTAAGAATAATTTCCCTCCCCAAACTCTCATTCCCATTTTCTTTGCAGCTTGCTTTCGGCGCCCAGCTCCCATCCCCTTTTGTTCATTTTACTGTACGTCCTTTCACATTCTCTTTCTTTCTTCTTACTTATCACCCTCTCCTAATAATTGAATCATAGTGAGACTGCGAGGTTTACCTCACGTTACACCTTACAAATCTTTTACTGTAAATTTCCGTTTCAACACTGAATGCCCTCATAGGTCCCAGTTCTTGGCCTTTGGCCTAAATTTCATATTCAGGTCAATTCATTTCATCCAAATTTTTCTTATCTGTCATTGTTGTCCTCGATATCTGCGCAGAATTTAATAGCATAAGACCTGGCTAGCCAATTCAGACTGATCTCTTGCTCTTCTAATTGACACTGGCAATTCTGCCTATCTGAAGTAGTGTCACTCTGGGAAAAGTTCACTACTTATGCCATTTTCCCTCTTTTGAGGAGTGAGCTCTGCCCCAGACCCACTCTCGTCCTTCATTCCCATTCAGTTGCACAAGGGTTCTCCTCACAAAACGTCTTCCTCTAATTTAACCTCGCTGGTTGCTATTTAAGCAAACCTTCATTGCATCTCGAGGCGAGGAAAATGTTCTTTCCAAAGAGTCTAGACTACTTCCTCAGATTCTAACACGTTTTCAACTTTTGTCTGGAAATTTGGTCACTTTCCCTAGAAATATATTAGAATCTTGGGTCTAGAAATAATCGGCATATTGTTTTGGAAGAATCACCTTAAGGAAATGGTTAAGTGTAACACATTTTCAAAATTTTCCTGGAAATTTGGTCACTTTCCTTAGAAATATATTAAAATCATGGGTCTAGAAACAACAGGTATATTATTTTGGAAGAAACACGCTAAGGAAATTATTAAGTTTACCTTCAAGACCTTGGATATTGCTTTGTAGGTGCAGCCAGTGGCAGATGTAAGGCCGGGCCATCTGGTCACGTGCTCCCCCTTGGATACAATTATGTGCAAGTCTCAAAGCTATAATTAAATTTTGATGATGTGTACCCGCTGCACACAAGTACAATGTTGGTACTGCACTAAAAATTAAAAATTAAAATTCCATATTTTTTTTTTTGCATGTATTTATTGCTTGTATTTGCCAACACAACTTCAACTGCTGCCTCTGTGAAAGCTACAGCCGTTGCAAACAATGTAACAATCTTCATAATTATAATCTCTCTCTCTCTCTCTCTCTCTCTCTCTCTCTCTCTCTCTCTCAGTACATACAGTGTATGTGATATGATGTAAATTATATGTCTGTGGGTATGTGCACATGCATATCTAAATATTGATATATGTGTACCGAATATACATATATATATATATATATATATACTATATATATATATATATATATAATGTGTGTGCGTGTGTGTGGTGTGTGTGTGTGTGTGTGTGTGTGTGTGTGTGTGTGATAATCCTAAGTGGCCCCCCTCCAAAAGATTTCTAAATCCACCAATGGGTTCAGCATGAGGAATTCGCCATACCTTGTATGGAGCATTGTTCTCATTTCTGGACTGCTCCCCACATACAGTTTTTCTCGTCATAATTCCATCATTAAGTTATCCCTTCTTGCTGGGCTACCATGAGGTCGCATCCTCTGATGACGAATATTTTCCAGCTATTGCTTTGCATATTGCTCCATAAAGCTTCTTGTCAGCTTGCTGCTAGCATTCCCATTGTCAACTTGCTCACGTCCGGGTTCATATTCCAGCTATTTTTAACCGTATAAATAACCATAACCAAAGAACAAACTGGAATTTGTCAAGTATGATTCATAGCTGCAAATGTCGGTACAAAAGCCAGATGAAAGAGTCGGACTTGATTAAACAAACAAAGACTGGTAATGGACATCTCAAAGGGCGCCTGGGATCAAGATATCATGGATAACATCTTCCTTCAACCAACGCTCAAGAAGATTAAAAAGGAATTGTCAGAGGGGTGAGTTAGTAAAACAGCTACCTGTGAATGGATCTCTGGGCAAAAATACTGCCTTTTATGTAACTTTTCTCCTTCATTACCTACCTCAAGAGAGAGACAGCAGTCTCTGAAATATAGTACTTACTTTCTATATTTTGGCGTTTTTATGGGTTCCTTTTAATAGATGGAATTTTGTTGTAACAGAACATTTTTACCAGTCATTCCAAAGAGAAGCTAATTGTTTGAGGGATTCTTCATAGCTTACCCCGTGTTTCCTGAATATTTTAGCTTGTGATCACTTGAGAAGGAAAAAAAACTATGAGATCACTTCCTTGACG
>NC_061107.1:143924581-143942081 GCF_015104395.2 Macrobrachium nipponense
TAATCCGATGAATAGATTGTCTTATGTAATCGCCCGAAAATAGTTTGCTGCAACAGTCTTTATAACCGCCTGCAAAATTATTTGCTAAAAAAGCGGTATTGCATAATAAGACCACAAACCTCAAATGAATAAATCTCTACTTAATAGGTTCATATAAAATCAGTAATGTTAATTATTATATCTAAGAGTCCTCCCAAAGCAGTTTACCATGATAAACACGACACATCGCGGCATGAATAAAGGTAGGTTTCCGAAGCCAAGATGTATCAAAGTTCTTGGAAAAAATGCTTTTGTGCACACGACACCTCAGATAAGTTGTTCAAACAATCAAATGATGCGAAAGGTTGGTAACACTCGGAAATAAATCAAAAATACATTTGCTCAAACTTGGCTATGACATAAGGCCAGGATAATTATGACGAAGAATATAATTTTAAATGAGAAGAAGAAATAAAGAATTCTCATCGTATGCTCAGAGTAACTTGCGGTATTGAGGTCGGTGTAGCGAAACTAATCAAGGCTGCCAACGGTTACAAAAAAAAAATGGAGACTCCTGTTTTCCCGACAGGTGGGAAACTAAAGAAACGACCACAAGTTTGATTGATTCCCCGTTGTTTGTTGTGCAAATGATGTAGCAGCAGATGCAACAGCAAGAAGTGTATTTAAGGTTTGAACAGTATAATCGAGGTTAATAGTTTTGAACTGCTCTAGTTTGTGTACTTTAATAGGAAATGTTTGTCTCTGAGAAATTTTCATCAGGGTCGTATAAGGAAAATACTTCGATTTAAGTAGTCTGATTACTTAACGGTTTGTCTCTGGAGATGGGAACTAACTGGGAAATTTTGTATCAAAGTTAAATAGCCTAGTAAAAAAAAACAGGAACTCCTGGCAGGTAAATTGTTTGAATTATGCAGGCTCGAATCTCATGAATTGTAATCCTAAATTAGGGGAAAGGGTTGCCTCAAGGTTCAGAAGAACGATGCATTAGACCGATGAAATGTTGAAATGAAGTGATGAAAAGTTAGAGAATCACTAAATGATTTTTCAAGGATATTTGGAAATTGTAGACCATGGGAATCTTCTAGATATGACAGCTAATGAATGGCGTGTGGTCCTATCTGTGTCTGGTGTCCTGGATGAAAAAAACTAGGCAATATTTACCTGGTTAGAGAACGCTTTTGTATTAAACACATACAGTCACACTCTAGCGCAACTGATAAGCAGTATAAAAAAAAACTAACTAATTTGTAGTGGAGTCGGTGTTAATAGTTACCTGGTGGATACTCTGAGATAGAATCGGTGAATAGTGGAAAATATCACGAACAGGAACTTAAAGCCAATCCATATCGTAAATATTAGGCAGCTGGGGGAAAACTAACACAAACACGCCCTGTAGACACTGAGGAATGACTTGTGAGACAAGGTTTAAAGAAAGCTCTGTAACCCTAAAAGAGACCACTGAGTTTTAATAAAAGATTGACGAATTATAAGGTTGCTGGAAAATACGTTTGTTATAGCCTACTCATCTGAATCATACAGGAGGGGCATATATACCATGTGCCGCTTCTGATTAGGGGCTGAACTGACAGTTGCTTTCATAAAGAATGATCTTCAAGGTCGAGACGAGAAATATAAGCGCTCATAAAAATAGGTGGGAGGGTGTTGTGCGGCATACTGGTTTGATCCTAAAGTACTCTGGAAATGATGCCACTGAAAAAGTTTATATGGTGACACGAAGTGAGAATGTGAACTTGTCCTTTCAGGTATGCAAAACATTGGAGTTCCTGAAATCAGCCGAAAATTGAAAATTATTATGAGAAATGCCTCTCACCATTTTTTGGAGTTCTTTAGATTCCTTTTGCCCAGGAAGGCACAAAGGTAAAACTAAATACGAGTAAACTAAAAGTCTCTCAGAGTTTTTGATCTGAATTACCATCTCAGTATCAGAGTATTTCATAAGGATGGTATAAAAGGAAGGATCTAGTCCCCGATATGAGTGTACTGGCAGTACTGGTGAGAGCTCTCCGCAAACGCCAAACCAGTTTCAATGATTACAAGTTGAAAATAGTTTTTGTTGAAGTGAAGGAACTTCTATCTGATCTCCAAATTCTTGCTGGGTTCGGTATAATTAGGGAAACCCAAATGTTCAAAGATGTTAACAGACTGGAGAGACTTGGTTTCAGACCCTGAAGAATGGAGACGTGTAATTTGTGGTAGTTAATTCTTAGCTGAGATAATGACCCAGTTTCCAGTGATTTAGTCCGAAGCCTTAGAAATTAGATCCAATTAAAAAATATTACAAATTTCATTTATCAGGACTTCCATAGATCAAAGTGACTAAATCAAGTAGGAATAATTAACTGTTTCTCTGGAAGGTACAACCTGGAGGTCGTTTCAAGGAAAAGGAGAATGGACTGGAATATAGAATTCAGGCCAAAGGCCAAGAGCTGGGACCTATGAGGTCATTCAGCGCTGAATCTCAAATTGGCACTGAAAAGGTATTGAAGCTGTAGCAAGGGGGAAACCCTCGTAGTTACGATATGAAGCAATTGTTAGGAGTGGGGGGAAAGTAAGAAGAAAGAAAGAGATTATGAACGGAGGTGCAATAATAGGACTGAAAGGGGTTTCAGGTAGGAGCCGAAGAGACGCTACAAAGAACTTCAAGTAATGCCTACAGTGCACCGCATGAGGTGCATTGACGGCACTACCCCACTATGGGGAAGAAGGAGAGGAGTTTGCCATTGCATGAATATAGAGAAATTGGTACTTAAATGGATTATAAGGCAATAAATGTGCCTTTCCTAAGTCTACTATGGCGAAGCTAATGAAAAAATTATCAATCATACAGACCCTGTATTCAAAGTTTAATATGATTAGTGGCCCATTACACTTTGGAATACCATATTAACTGACCTATTTTCTTATAAAGCCTTAATTTGATGTTAATTAAAGTTGATAGCCAAGTTCATATTTATTCATTGGTCCATAGACGCTGTGGTGAGAAAGAGAATTATCCCTGGCCATCCTTAAAATTGACAAATCATCGATGGTGTATGTAAAAACAGCTTAATTTCAGAACATTTTTGAGATAGGAATTAAATCCCCTGATTCCACTGAGGTATTAGTGACGAAAGTAAAATGAGTTGGAAAATCTTGAGAGCATATCATAATATAAAAAATCCATAAAATCATGAAGAAAATCAATAAACCCCAATGAATAGACGTAGTAACACTAAACAAAGCCGTTTTCAGATACTATTATATTACATCTGCATTCTCACCTTTTACAACAGCCTGTTTAACGTCGGTTGACCTTTCTGAATTCAACCCTCCCTGAATAGGATATTTAATATATATATATAATTATATATATATATCTATATATATATATATAATAGATATATATATATATAAACATATATAATATATATATATCTATATATATATATATATATATATATATATATATTAGATATTTCAAAGTCATGCTTCCGCAGCCGATCTGCTATTTTATATTGAGATGACCTAATGTGGCCAAAAGAGTATTTTCTAATTGATTAGAAATGCAAATGAGTTTATTATAACTTCTACCTATCATCTCACAACACCGTTTGCGGTATGATATACTCCCCCTTACCCCACCCTACCATCACATCTCTTCAGAAAATAGACATCACTAATGTCACGAATTTATTCCAGTGTTTTGGTACAATAAAGCATCGCGTTTAGGGTCATTAAATCTTCAAAACAAGATTGTTTGGAGGATAAACATCACGACGGAACACCAAAACCTTAAATTAAATCACGTTTACATTCGTTTTCTTAGTAATCTTGAAGTTATGACTTCCCCATGAGGTCAGTGGCATATTCTCTATAGATAATTCTTTCACATTTGTTTTATTTTATTGCCTTGCCATTGATGACAACTATGTACTAATCTTGTGAATTGCAAAAATATGAATGGACTAAATATTTTACTCCCAGAGGCGTATGTATTTAAAAGCAACTTGATTGGATTTAGTTGCAGCTAAGCCTCTTACCCGTATTTATAATGGGTGAAGGTTAATGGGAGACAAATGAAAAGAATAAATATGAATATTAATGGCGTCCCAAAAGATTGAAGTATTGGTGAATTAAGATAAATTCAAATTAATGTTTCATACAAAAATTTTATATGATTAGTAAAGTCTAGTCCATTGTCATCACGATCATACAAAAAATTGTACCATTTCGCGGTTTTGCTGTACCTGTATTTTGTTTTTCTTGTTTTTTATTTATTTTTCTATTTATTTATTTATATATGTATTTATATATTTTTTTTATTATACGATGAACTGAAAACTCGATTGCACCTGAAGAAACTTCGGCGTATTTTTTACATCTTTTCTTATATTAATATTAATAATAATAACATTCTTGTTACTATATTACTGAACACTTCTGCATAAGTCTCTCAATTCTAATGCACTTCCCTTTACAATCGTTTCATCGGTTACAATCAAACCATTATCATAAAGGTTGCCATGCACTATTATTATGCTGCAACCACCTAGCCCTGTATCTTTCTAACGGCAAAGCCTCTTTGATGTTCGAAAGGGATTTTGTCTCAAACACCTTCATTTTAACATTCAGATGCATTCACCCCAATCTCGAGTCTTGCGTCTCCCATTTTTTTACCGCAATTACGTATAACTCTGGTTTGGCGGTGCTCCTCATTTTAGTCGTAAAACGGCATAGCGAGTACTGTGATTATTCAAATGAAAGTCACCTCCATTTTATACTCACTCGTAAGTGAGTATAAAATGAAGTTTTACTTTTCACGTAACACTCGTAAGTGTTACGTGAAAAGTAAAACTTCATTTTTTACTACTCACCACCTACAATCATGATTAAAACGTAAGTTCACTCAAGGGTTCTCAAATGAGCATAGATACTGTCTTTGGAATCTCTAAATTAGATATTCAGTCATTTTAATCCAGCATTCTTTGGGCTTCATCCAATCTGCTTCCTGACTCTGTCCCGTTACTTTAAAACTAAGTATATATATTTTGCTTGGAGTATTTTAGAACATTTTTCTTTACACAATTCGACGTTATTTGTTCAATATTCTTAAAAATAGCAACAACACACGCAAAATAGAAAAAAAGAAAATAAAATCTCTGGGAAAGTAATGAACTTTGGAAAATGACTTAAAATTTGCTAACCAGAATTTCCGTACTAAGCAAGCGCAGAACCGCAGACTCTCGCAAGCTTGAATCAGCGATGTCTGGAAAATTACGTCTAATATTATAAAGCATCCACCAAGCATAAAGGAAGCGATTTCTTCGCCGCCTGCCATCGCTAATGGCAACAGTTGATGATAAGTGTCAAAGAAGGGCTTTGAACTGCTCAATCGTTGACTGCACTCATTATACCACAGACCTAACGGAGATTTTGTCCTTTACTAAGTGGCCATTGCTAGTTATTTCGCATAATAATTATAAGGTAAATAATGTAAACAGACTACTCTTCAGCTTGTATATCACTGAATAAATCTATAACGCTTGTAAAGAGGATCTCAGTAGCTGCAAAAATTGTTGCCTATCACTAAAAGAAAGGGGCAATAAAATACGATTTGGCACCTCCTCCGCAATTCCAGGTGTAACTTTAACGGGTAGTAGGAAGACATCACACAACTATTCGCTCCTCCCATCTCTGTCTTTTCCACCCTCGGCTTACAAAATATTATATACATACACACACACACACACACACGTGTCACGTGTGGGAAAATAAAAACTTCTGTTAAAACAGGATGTCTCAAGTATAAAAGGGCCATTAAAACACTCTGGTTTAAAGCTAAGGGCTATATTTCGGTGGATAACGGTGGAAGGTCCATCGAAATATAGTCCTTAGCTTTAAACCAGAGCGTTTTAATGGCCCTTTTATACTTGTGTTCATTGTCTGAGAAAGAAAAACATCTAGAGCACTGTATGTACTACCCTAAATTATCAAAACACAAACGTTTTTCAGGCTTTGAGATATATATATATATATATATATATATATATATATATATATATATATATATATATATATATATATATATATATATATATATCTCAAAGCCTGAAAAACGTTTGAGTTTTGAGAACTTAGGGCAGTACATACAATGTTCTAGATGTTTTCTTTCCCAGACAATAAATAGTCGGAAAGTTTGATAACAACTTCACTAGGGTTACTCACAGGAATATCGAGATTGGTGCCGGAATGGTACAATGTTTTTGCATGTATGTATATATATATATATATATATATATATAGATATATATATATATATATACACGTTGTCTGCACCAATGATTTTCTCGGATATTCTGAACTCTATAGTTTACGTTTCTTTGGCATTTTAATGAAAGTCTGCTTATTAAGGTCGCGTTAATTAGTCATGCTTTGTCATAACCTTAATTCCTTGAAATAACCATTAAAGAATACTGCATATCTAAATTACGAACGAACGGACAGTAATGCAGATGAAGGGAGAATCATCATGTCAGGGAAATTACAGGTTAACTAATGAATTCTATCATCTATTTAGCTCTGGTCGAATCTTTCTTGTGGTGTCTTGGTTTTGTGTTAATTTCTCATATTACGATATGCGGAGATACGAGTTTTATCGCCAGTTAATTTGCGATAGCTCAGTCACGACGATGACACAGCAAAAGAAAGGCATCCAGTGAGTGAAATTAGTGTAACAATTAATAAATATGCATATTTAACCATCACCACCAACCTCCCCCTCAACCCCCCCGCCCCAAAAGTAAGGCGTGATACGGCATCCAGCTTACTAGGGGCAAGTGCTAAAATCAACGAAAATTAAAATAAATACGTTGTATTTTATAAGAAATAATTTCCCTCTACTGCTTAACACGCACATTATTTATTATTTACATTAACATTTTAATAAATAAATCATAAATATCCTATCCTAAAATTCCTGTATCTGCAGCTCAGTGCAGAACACCCTTTTCAGACCATTTTAGGCTTTTCCATAAACCTTTCCTACCACCACCGCCACAACAACATCAACAACAAAGTAGTTTGTAGGCCTACTCCCCAAGGAAGGGAAAAATCAAAATTGTCACACATTTTCTAAAACTGAAACATGAAATTGAAAATTAACCCTAAAATAATGGGGATAAAATTGGTGTTCAGGCAATTCATATCAAGGCAGCCGAAAGTTATCGGAATTTCCACTTCGATTTTATTAGAGCTTGGTGTTTATGGGGACTTCGTGTCCTCTAGATTTCAGTCAAATTTGAGTTCCCACAGTACATTCCATAGCAATGTGCATTACATGCTTTTTTCAAGTGCTATAAAAAGCATTACACTCGCTGAATAAACCACATCAGAATTGTATTATTATTATTATTATTATCATTATTATTATTTTTTTTTTTTTTTGCTCTATCACAGTCCTCCAATCGACTGGGTGGTATTTATAGTGTGGGGTTCCGGGTGGTTGCATTCCTGCCTCCTTAGGGAGCCATCACTTTTCTTACTGTGTGCCGTTTCTAGGATCACACTCTTCTGCATGAGTCCTGGAGCTACTTCAGCCTCTAGTTTTTCTAGATTCCTTTTCAGGGATCTTGGGATCGTGCCTCGTGTTCCTATGATTATGGGTACAATTTCCACTGGCATATCCCATATGCTTCTTATTTCTATTTTCAGATCTTGATACCTATCCTTATTATTATTATTTTATTATTATTATTATTATTATTATTATTATTATTATTATTATTATTATTCAGAAGGTGAAACCTATTCATTTGCAACAAACCCACAGGGCCATTGACTTGAAATCCAAGCTTCCAAAGATTATGGTATACATTAGGAAGAAGTAAAATGAGGTAAAGGGAATTACAGAAGAAGAGATACCAATTATTAAAAAATAAAATAATAAATTTACAAATGGATAAAATTGTAATAATGCGTAACTCCAATTTTCAGATAAATGAGACTATTCTATGTTGATAACAGAGTAGCGATACAAATATATCAGTCATAGAAAGTCATTCGTCGTATAGCAATATCCACGAGATCTGTTTGTGATTCATAAAAAAAAATAAGTATATCTTAGTTTAACCAGACCACTGAGCTGATTAACAGTTCTCCTAGGGCTGGCCCGAAGGATTAGATATTTTTACGTGGCTAGGAACCAATTGGTTACTTAGCAACGGGACCTGTAGCTCATTGTGGGACCTGAACCACATTATATCGAGAAATAAATTCCTCTGATTCGCGTTGGCTGAGCGGGGAAGCGAACTCAGACTACCAAATTGGTAGGCGAGCACGTCACCCACTCGTCCAACGAGGAACTTGGCACCTTCATATTTACTTGTGAGGCTGATGTCATCGAGGTCTAGAACTTAATCTCCTTCAAGACAGAATGGTTGGCGTAATCCAGTGTGTTTAATCTAAAGCTATGTCGATCTGAGTCTGTGATGTCAGAATATCAAATCTGCCAAACAGGTTGTTCAGTTCCATGAAGGACAAAGTTTTCATATCATTCAGATGACGATTTACATGTTGCACAGGTGAAATCTTTCAAAGTTTGGCCAGGCTCCTTGAATTAAAGAAAATGGTCACTCGGAAGAGGAAGAGCTCGTTTATCTTCAGACTTATCGTGCTTTGGTATAAAAAAAGAAAAAAAACTAATGAACGCGTGCAGTGTGATGTTGAAAAGTTGTTTCTGTTGTCATTACCTTAAAATCAGGAAAATACCGTTCTGCCAATATTTCTTGTGGGATAACAGGGTGTTTAATATGTCAACATCTGGTTCTATATGTTACCTATGCCTTCTGCATACATAGTACAGGCATGGCTAAAAGCATATTCTTGGTGCCTGCTTCATTTGCCATTTACAAATGTTTGTAACTTCTGTCTTACAGAAGACAGATGATGGCAACTCCTTTGACTATGAGTGTAGTCTCCCTCGTCTGTATGGTTGGAACATACATACCCATCCTAACTCCACTCACCTACCAAGATATAAACGAATTGTTTGTTGTATCATTGCTAAATATTATTCCATATTAGAAGGTATCTTTTTTACTACTGCACCCCAAGCTATGTGGCTCTTAATTGCACCACGACATCCACCATTCTAAGTATTTCACAGACATTTATGCTTGGAATCTGTAGTGAAGACGATATCACCTGAGGAAAAGATGTTGAATATTTTCTGACTTATCCGTCCAAAGTTGCAAGAAACTTATCTAGTAATACAAGCACGCATTGCCATTAAAGATTGACAGTGTGTCATTAGGTGATGCAAATGCAACATGGTCTGCTACATAACGCACTTTATGTAGTAGTAATATAGATTTGTTAATTTTAAAAAATAAATAAATTTATGAAGCGCGAGCTATCAAGAGAAATGCCACCCATTCACTCAAATCTAGTTTTATCTGTTGTCTCAGAGTACCAGCTGCTGTAATGTCCTGTTTGACTGCTCTTTCTGAAGCGAAAAAAAGTGATCTCTAATTCTTCTGTATGACTTTAACCTTCTTGTTGATGCAATCAGTTGAATTGAACTTTTTGTTGTTTCTCAACGAGTGGCTTGCATTCTTCGCATGTGCCTCAGCTTACTTCCTTGTTCTTGAGAATATCCTCAGCAATATCTCTGACACAACAGCCAGTGAGGACAAAACCATTTAGTCCCTATCTCAGTGTCGAAAAGATTTGAGAATTAGCTGAACGCAGCTATAATTTTCAAAATGCATTTCCTATTTCTCTTCACTATGGCATTTGTAGTATTCCTGAACTTTGAATCATAATTTTCATTTATTTTCATGCCATCCATATGAGAAGTACAAAAGAATACTGAGTCCTATTAGGTATAGTTCTCACCAAATCATCAATAGCAATTGTAATGTTTTAGTAGAATGTGCATACCAGTTCCTCCATTTCTTTCTTTCTTCTTTCTTAACATGCCTAAAATTGTCTTTTCCATCATCTAGTTAACAATGATTTACTTACAAGGAATGAAAATTCAACACTGACTGCTATGAGCTGTAGATGTATTGCTCCTAAGTTAGAGGTCTCAGCATCCACACTGGAAAGAGCACGTATTTATCACAACTTTAATTTTCTATAACTGCACTGAATATGTCTGGATCAGGTTGATGAGGAGATCTCCAAGTTGCCATAAAATTCTTCAAGTAATGAAGCAAAGTATCCTTAACCTACTATCCCCATGAAATATAATTATCCAGGGATAACCTCTCAAGGGTTTCTACCTGCAACCTTAAGACAAGGAATTGCCCTGTCATAATGCTTGCAGTCAGAATTTTGAAAATTATTTAATGTGATGAAACTAACTTATAGAAAATAAGAAGTCCTAGTATATGCACCTTTCCCCAAATTATATTCACACTGGCAGAGTTGAAGTGGAACATATCAGTCAAGATGACGCATTTCATTTGCCTTTTTGATCGGTCTTATAGTCAGTTATAGAGTTTGGCATTACTTGCTAATAATTAGCCTATCATGACCTTCCTTGTACTTCATTAAGCAATTATTCTCAATAACATCCACAGGATCTGGAGGTGTTCTGACTTAACAACACCTAGTGGTTCTCCATGAAAGTTTGTTGGGATATGATCAGAATGGGACTTTGTCTGCTGGGTAAAGTAGTCAGGCAATTCTGGAGATTCCAGTTCAAGAGACTTTTTAACCGGTTGCCTTATTCTTTTCCTCCTTATGCTGGCACAGTACCTTGTAGATCACCAAACTCTTGCAGAATAATACTGTGTACACCAGTCCAGTGTCGTTCTTATTCTCATCAGAATATCCAGCATAAAAAACAGAACATAGTAGATCAGGACTTCAGACAGGGAAAACTCTTGAACGTGTTTCGCACATTTCTGCTGGGGGCGTTCCAGGTTCGAGTAAATGGAGTGATTCTCTGAGTGACCTTGTCTATCAATTAAGCAAACACATCGACAGTTCGTTTCAAAATAGGTGAAAAGTCAACGGTGTTTTGTGACTTTCAGATATTTAAGCTTCATTAATAAATCAATAATTGAAATTGTTTCACTTGTTGTAATAAAGCAAAAAATTGTCGTTCTATCTTTTTTTTGGCGGGGGAGGGGAAGATGTGAGCATCGTCAAAAACAAATACCACTCTTTCATTTCACTGTAGGAGGTGAATCTTACCCACAATGCGAAAACGACAAAGATGTAGACATTTTTCTTTTAGTGATCCATGTGGATTATCCATCGTAATTTTCCTGTCTGCATCACAACCTAAAGGAACATATCAGTCTTCTTCCCCACTATTGGCTGTGTGAGTGACTCGGGAAGATATGACAACTCCAAAAGAAAAAGTGAGAGTGATTAGTATTAAAAGGTAAAGAGGGCGTGGGGAGGGAAAAGGTTATCTTAGCGTGAAAGGGTGGCACAAAGAAACGTGAAGACAAGGCACTTGCAGCTGGGATGGGAGGCTGAGATGAAGATGGGTGGAGCAAGTGATGGGGATCAGCGAACCGAAAGATTTCGAGAAATAGGAGGACTTGGATGACATGGGAAATGACGCTGAATGGAATGGTGAAGAGCGGGGTGGCGGCTGGAAGCTTGATTGATGAGTTGTTAAATGATCGGATGCCAGTTAATAAGTTTCATGAAGAAACTGAAGATAACATTTGGTAAATCATTTATTAGAACTTATTAACACCAAAAGTAGAGACAATTACTGATACCGAACGTTCGCACTGGAGACTCCAGATGGTTAATTATGTAAAACTTAATTTTTCACTGTATCCCAATGATAGTTTCAAACAAAGATTGATTTATAATTCCAAAGTTCAGCGGCAAACGTTAGAAACACCAGGGGCCCAAGAACATACCAAAATCATTTCATCATGGTCAGAAAAGGGTACAGAAACGCAAGGAAAAATACAAAGAGAAATCTGGGTAGTAATGTAAAATCATTTAATTCAAAATTAAGAAAAAGAAAAACTGAAAAATGGTAAGAGAGTTTTTGCTAGGAGAGCTAATGAAGATGAAAAAAATGAGAGCAACAAATGAATAGTAGGCTTGGCAAGTGGTAGCCTGCGGACAAGACAGTATGACGGATAAAGCTAAAGTTCTTCGTTGAATATTGGTTACCAATGAAACGAACACTTTCTCTCCACTTGCCACAACAAATATGGATTACAACTAAAATCATTTGAATAGATGATAAAGTGGGGAAAAACGTGAACATCAAAATAGTAGGAAGGACGAAAAGGAAATCTAATTGAAAAAAAGGTATGAAGAAAGCGGAAGTTGATAAAGAAATATTGCCTAAGATCATTGAACTGAAGAATAGATGATGATTTTAAAGAATGCAATTTACTAGAGAGGTAAAATATATGGCAATAAAAATGATGAAAAGCTCAAATTCTTATTATATACAAAACAGAAGAATGGTCACCTGGGCATTTGAAGCTCAGTTGTACAAGAGGAACAGATAACACAGCTTGGTAATCCCTCAACACTTCCGGTTGTCAGAAATAGTTTAGTAAAATTTAAAAAGAGAATGAAAATTTTCTCACTGGACTTCCCTCCGATAGGAATGATAGTAGGCAGCAGTTGAGGAAATCGCATATGCAGGAGAGAAACTGTGCACCAGAATAAACTTTCCCAAACTGAGCAATCTAAGGATAATTTATATCAGCTTAGTAAATAGACGTGCAGTGGCCCGGTTGCAAATCCCCGAGATGTATTGCATCCGCTCCATTATTTTTGCCATGCCCCTAGGTTAGGTTAGGTTAGGTTAGGTTGGGTTAGGTTAGGACAGTTCACAGTTACATGGTTGTAGTAATTTAGGTGTGGGAAACCTAATGAGATTATAATCAAGAAGACTGCACGGTTAGTTTTTAAGATGTGGCGACACGCTTTTTCAAAGAAAGTTCCGTACTCGGTTACAGTTCGAGAATATGCGGCCTGGCTTTCCACCTCGAGGAAATAGTGAACCAGACTATTCCTGCTGAAATAAGATAATGAGAAAGAAAATTTAATTGAGAGTTTAATCAGTTATCAGATAAATTGCGCTTGATTTACTGCACAGTCGAGAAAGATAGTAAGATAAGCGAATGGAATATTTTCAAATCCTTCCATAAACAATTTCAAAATATTTTTCACTCTTTTTATGCGGGGTTAATAATGTCCTGATTTCTGACGAAAAACGTGCAGTATTTAATGTCAGGATCTTATCAACTATTATCATAGAAATCATACGTAGAATCCTCTCTCTCCTCTCTCTCTCTCTCTCTCTCTCTCTAACACACATGCACAATGATATACAAACATACATACTTACATCATACAATATATATATATATATATAATATATATATATATATATATATATATATATATATATATATATATATATATATATATATATATATATATTAACGGAGCAATTTATTGAACAATAGACTAAATAGTTTTCCTAAAAATGTTGAGTGATAGAGCCCGGCTCCGTTAAAAACCCACTGGAAGATCTTGGCTGACCATAAATGGTCGGGACGGTGAGTAGCGGTAGCCAAGGTTGAGTTCATCATATGGATTGCAACTCCTTCTTGTACTATTTGCTAAGAACCGGAAGGAAAGCATTTATTGGGGGAAAATGCCTTATGTTTATATATATATATATATATATATATATATATATATATATATATATATATATATATATATATATATTTTATATAACATATACCCGTGTGTGTGTGCTTTATTTTGTTATGCAATTACCTGGGAAGAATAGATGAATCCCATGAAAGTTTCCACACTCTTTATCAGCACTATCAGATACTATTTCCATTTTTGTCGTTACTATTCAGGTCTTAGAATTACCAGATCAGTTCTCGACCCCTAAACGTTAAAAAAAAAAAACTGTTAAGTGAACTAAAGCTGGTTTTCAAAGCAACCCCATTAATGTCAGTCAATGATAACCAAGATATTTAAGCATAATTGGCTTCCACACTTTGGAGGAATAATGTTTTTGAGTAGAGGGTTGGTAACTGGTATTAGGCATTCATTTAGAAAATTGTAAAGAGAAGAGTTATGGATTTATTGCTCTACTAGATATGCAATCAGAATTATTCCTCAATCGCGTTTACAATTGGTAGCGGTCAATCTGTTAATTATTGTTCATTGCATTTACGGAGAAACTTGGTTTTTTTTCATTTTAACGGGGTGAATATCATTCAATTGAATCATGGTGTAATAATTGCAACTGTAATATTTCTTATTACAGCCAAAATGATCATTTACAACAAGGCGTGATCTGACCTCCAACTTCCTCGGGCACTGCTAAAAGTCTACAGTCAAATGGCACGTTGTTTCAGCAGCGAAAATTAAAATAAATACGCGGTATTTTATTAGAAATAATTGTTCTTTATCTATTTTTTTACATTTTCATTCTTATAGATAAATCATGCAAATCTGATCCTAGAATTCCTGTATCTTTAACCTAAGGTGAAACATACTCTTCAGAACTTTTTAGGATTTTCCATAGGACTTTTCTAACCCAACCCCCCACCAACAGGAAAGACAACCGCAATAACAACAACAACAACAACAACAAGTAGTTTGTAGGCTTATTCCCGAGTAAACGAAAAGAATAAGTCTCCGTACATGCTAATTGCTGGAGTAATACGCGGAAATTATTGTCTTGGAAGCGAACTTCATCCTGCAAAAGGATATACTGCCAAATAACAAACAAAAGAAAAACTAAACGTTTGTTAAAAATAAAATGATCATACTTTGCTCCCTCTTGCTTTAAATATTCCATGAATTGGAAATTAAAAGAATAAACAAGTCTCGCAAAGAATTCATTATGTGATCCACTTACACCGCTCGTTGTTTCATGCTGATGCAGCGTGTAACCGTCAATAATAGCAATGATGATGCCGGGAAATAGAATTGACGGTGTATGCTTTCAGAGGAAAAAAATTAGTATGTGTAGGTATATGTATGTCTTTGTATATTTATATGTATGTATGTATATGCTATACTATAGGAAACTATATATAGTATATATATATATATATTATATATATGTATAATATATACAAATATAGATTATATATAAATATAGATATATATATATATATATTATATATTATTATTATACATATATATATATATTAATATATGATATATACACACATATATAGCCTAATATCTAAGAAGAATTAGGGCAAAGGAGGTAATGATGCCGTTATTATGATCAAAAGAGAGAAGACCTTTCTTGGGAGATTCTCAACAAACAAGCCAGCATCTTCTGGGAGTGAAATAAGTAATAATCCAGGGTAAATATGAAGTGAGGGCTTCCAGAAGTATCATGGAAGAAGGAAGACAATGGCCAATGCATAGTTTCGTAATTATACGTGAAAAGCAGACAGTGCGAAGGGAAATGTTTGTTTATTATGCAGTGGTTACAAGAACAAGAAACATGAATTGGGGCACAAGGTACGGCGTTCGAATATCTCTGTTGAATTATACGACTGTTTGACACAACGGCGAGGTTTTCCCCCAAGATTGCAGGAAGAGCTGTGCTCCGGAGGGGTGGGGCGGGGGGTGTGGAAGGCGGTGCCAATTTCCAGACATTTATTTGGGGCAACAAGTGAACCAGAGGAAGGGTACGCTGATGAATATTCATGCTAAGTCTCGTGTCGGAAAAGACAGTGTTACAAATAGGGTAACAAAGGGCCCAGATTGGCTGAGAAGAATATGATTAGAAGGGAATTACTGAAGAAATGAATGACAGGAAATCCTTCCTTCCTCTTTTTTTTTCTTTCTTTTTTTTGCCTCAAAATAATCATATAAGCAACAACGCATTTCATTCCTGTAGTGATGATATCTTTCCTTTTCCGATTGCAGCATGATTCTTTTGCTGTGTTTATTTTCTTTTGTTTAACTAAGTTGATAAAAACAATATCATTCATGGGATTTAATTGTTGACAGTGACTGACAGATTTCGTGACTTGCAGAACAGGGCCACAAGAAATGATTACACCCAATACAAATGGCATCGACAGAAGGCCTGAAAAACATGTGTCATTTCTATTAGAACAGAACATTGCTGTTGAAAGAATAAACTCAGCAAAAAAATAGAAAATGTTTAAAGTTAAAACCCTCCAATCATAGCTATATACCACATGAAAGAACAAGACCTCAATGAAAATTTCTTCTCATTTAGGTTTCCTACATTTTCCGACATTGCAGTTGGTTGTCATAAAAATGTGCTAGTTTTTATCCGTCAGCTGTCAGAAGTATTTACTCTAAACCTCAAAGATTATTCATACGCATATGTGGAAATGAGCAACAAGGAAATGTTTAGAAATAGTTCTGTTATGATGACCACAGCTTGGTAATAAATGATTAGAGAGGGACTTAGCTACTTTCATTTGACATACTAAGATTTCCCGGTAACTTACAAAGGCCACTTTAACAAAAGCTGATCGCGAAAGGAGATGAACAGCGAAGAGAGGTGAGAACGATACTCGGCAACTCGAAGTCAACATGCATGAAGTGACGAGGACAAAGGGTAAAGATTTCATGACACCTGTCTGGGTTGATGACCCCCAAGACTGGAAGTAATGTAGCAACCAGCCTCTAGAAGCACGGGATGAAGCTCTCTCACATAGCCCTGGTGTTAGGAAGCAGATACGTCAGAGTATATCGGAACATATAACGAACTACAATATGGGACCTGAGTCGATTCTGTAGGCGTGTTGTAACAACGATGGAGGAAAAATAGGGTTGAAGGTCCTAGGACTAGTTGATATTTATACGAGAGTGAAAAAAAGTATCTGTAAGCGTACAAAAGCAAAAAAATAATACAATGAGTGGAAAGACAAGAGAACGCAGGAGATTGCACTGAAAACGAGTTACGGGTTACGTGCATGACTAACGCAAACGTTCCTCAAGTGTGGTAGAGAAGAGTGATCCTTACCTTGAACAAAGGAAAGACTGAAATAGTAGGCAGAGCGTCAATCTGGGAATTTATGGTGCAAAAGGCAATTTATTAATAGAAGTTCAAAGGTAATATGACGCAATTAAAAATGTATAGTATAAACGTATGTATGCTGTAATAAAGACAAGTAATGGGAAGAACGGAAGACGCTGAATGGAAATTGTAAAGTCGAGGTGCAAGCAGTTTGAGAGTTTCTTTTGGAATCAAAGACGTGGCATCTTGTAGAGACTCCCAAATGTCCCTGCTGTAGTATAGGAGATTATCTAAAGTGCCGAGGTTATATATTGCCGGGAATATTTGTTCAAAGATAATGAATCTTTAATATTACTTTTTTACAACCCTCTCAACAGTATTGTCACCTGGCATTGATTTTAGGAATTAAGGATAAAGTAATGATACCCAGCAAAATTCAGGAATAAGTTCGTACATCATTGTACCTGACACAACAAAGAATCACATTTGGTTAATAAGTTGAACCGGCGA